>NW_024037810.1:0-172980 GCF_016077235.1 Cyprinodon tularosa
CTACAAAAGGGAAGTTTGGTTCACCTGAAAATGTAATCGACATCTTTGGTCCATCTGTGAGGGTTACACTTCAAATACGTAATGCAACCAGTGAAACATATTTTTTGTACTTTATGAATCTGAACACACAGAAATGGACTTAAAAAACAAACAAATCTAATTTAGGAAATTTTTCTTAAAATAAGTGAATTGAGGAGGTAAGTGAGACACTTTGCCAATGGAACAGGCCAACTGACATTTCAAATAAGAAAATAAAACAATTGCATTGTTTTTTTTCCACTGCATATTATGTTATGATTTAAGATTGAAAATACCCATTCCATTGGCTGATCATCTTATGTACCTGCTCAAATTAAGGGTAAATACACTTAATTTAAGACCTTTCTTACTTATTGATTTTGCAGTGTTATTTTGTCATCGGATATTTTTGATTGTTTTTCTGTAGCTTTACATGTTGGGCTAAATAAATCACATGGTCCCTTAAAATCTAATTATACTGATTATACAACCTTTTGATGAACAAGAAAACCAAATCTGACTTTTCCAGGGGTGTTTTTATGGAGGACAGAGTCACTGAAAAAGAAAACTAGCCATTTCAAACATAAATCAGGCAATTGAAAAAAGCACTTTCTAATTATTTATTTTAAATTAGATTATTAAAGAGGAATTGTAAATTGTATTAATCCTAATTTCTAAATGAAGTTTAAAAAACAAAATTCATAATTCTGATTAGAAATACATTTCCTATCCGTCTAAAAATGAACCCTACATTCCTCATCAGGGGTTTAGCTGCTTTTCACAGGTTTTGCCATAATTAGGTAAATTATTATTTTACCCAATGACATATTATTCCTTTAGCAAAGGTAAAGAAATAAACCCCAGGTTAGGTTTTATATTGTCCACAATACGTACTTATAAAGGGAATTTTCCTGGCTTGTACCATCACAGAGCTGATGGACCAGAGACGCATCCATTAGAGGAGGTGGAAACAATATCGCTTTATATGATACATGGAGGATATGGCTGGATCAGGAGAGAGAGTGGACCAACGCGGTTGATTTTAATTAAAAGAGGCTATTATTCACTTTTACTAATTGTTGATAAGAAATACATTTTTCAACAAACTGTAGTTTTAAAAGTAAAAGTACACGTTTCTGAACCTACAGTATGACGGCTGCCACAATTGAAGGGGCTTTGAAGTTATAAGTGGGTAAAGTTATCCCTTTATAGAGCAATTTACAGTAGAAGTGAGGTCTAGAAGCACAAGATCTTATTTTGGCATTTGACCAGTTAGACAGAGATGGCAAAATACTCACTTTCCGTACTTGAGTAAAAGTACAGATACTTGTGTTAAAAAATACTCTGGTAAAAGTGGAAGTACTGATTAAACTTCTTTACTCAAGTAAAAGTAACAAAGCACAGGCTTGTAAATTTACTTAAATTTACTTAATTTTCATGTGAATGTGCTTTACTGGAGGCATCCATGTTTGTCAAAGAACACTACTGCCACCTACTGGTTAGTGACATTGTCACGGTGCGGTATCGGCTGTTGATCAAGTCCCAGTGCTGTATCTGGTGTTTGTCACAACGCGCTATTATCCAAGTCATCTTGAAAACATTCTTCTTCCAAATGTTGGCTACATATTACGGGTTTTTTCTCTGGCCAGAAGTTCGATGGCAAATCCTCCCTCTTCAAGTTGGCGATCCAACGACCAACCCGTCCGTGGAGGATCAGGAATCAGAAAGGTGGAATAACTCTTTGTTTCACTTTTACCCGATGTATTCCAGCATCCAGCTGCCATGCCTTGCTATAAGTGAATATAATTATGATCAGAGATGGAAAAAGTACTCACTCTCTGTACTTGAGTAAAAGTACAGATACTTGTGTTAAAAAATACTCTGGTAAAAGTGGAAGTACTGATTAAACTTCTTTACTCAAGTAAAAGTAACAAAGTACAGGCTTGTAAATTTACTTAAAGTATAAAAGTAAAAGTAGAAACCACTTTTTTCATGCCGTTGCCTACATTTTAAATGGATGTCTGCCAATAGGACTAGATCTCCGTTGTGTTCATTTTCAATCATCTCGTCGTCCATGCTACTATGCTAACGCCACCGCCACCAAGCTGCAATGATTTGCCGCCAATGAATACCGCCGAATCTGTCGA
This sequence comes from Cyprinodon tularosa, assembly GCF_016077235.1. NCBI lineage: Eukaryota > Metazoa > Chordata > Actinopteri > Cyprinodontiformes > Cyprinodontidae > Cyprinodon > Cyprinodon tularosa. The sequence continues at coordinate 2,166 of NW_024037810.1, forward strand.
TTCATCTTGTAGTGGTGCGTCAAATGCAACGTAGATTCCCATCCAATTAGATTGAATTTGGTATTGATGACGTGAAAAATAATAACGGTAACTCCATTGAAATGATTCAAAACTAAAGTAACGAGACAATTTTTTAAAATGTAAGGAGTAGAAAGTACAGATATTTGTGTAAAAATGTAAGGAGTAGAAGTAAAAAGTCGCCATAAAAATAAGTAGTAAAGTAAAGTAAAAATATCAGAAAAATCTACTTGAGTACAGTAACGAAGTATTTGTACTTCATTACTTCCCATCTCTGCAGTTAGATTACCCCTTGAAGGATAAAGTACCTATTGTAAATTAAGTTGGCAAATAAAGTTAAGTCGAGAAAAAAAGGTAAAAAGCTAATTAAAAAGTTAAAAAGTAAAGTTAAAAATATGCGTTTCTTTGTGTTTTTAATGAATTTCTTATAGAAGCAATTTTGTTATTTTTCTTAATATATTGGGGCAAGTTGGGGTTTCTTGTTTTTACATTAAAATACATTTGTGCCATTAAAATATTCGTATTTATTTAATGTTACAAAGGCAATAAGGTCTTTTCCTGGATTCCATAACACTATAACTGTGTCTCCTGACAGAGGAACTGTCCTAATTAGATAAACTACTATGGAAAACATCAGTATGACACACACCAGGCAGGTATTATTAGTGTTTAACAGACTCACATCATCAATAAGAATAATCCTAACAACCTAAACAGAGTTCACTTTGCCGCATATATTTTTGCACACATCTGGATCGTTAGAATGGAACCTGTTTGGTTTAACTGATGTGAGATATGTTCTCATTAGAAAGATATACTGCAGGCGTCCCAACATTAACTAAAATTAATTATGATCTTTCTTATAAACCAATTACCAGTCTCCTGTAGATATATCCTACCCCAGATGTTTAAAAGAATTTCATAAAGCTTGATACAAAGACATAAAGTTTTAAAAGGAAAAGTCCAGTCAGCAAGGAATAATCAATGGATCATTATTTATACCTAAAACTATTACGTTCGAGGTCAATTATTGAATTTAGTGTTAATCGGTAGAAAAATAAAAACAATATTTTTCGTTGCGATCACTGAGTCTGGGAGCGGCCATTTTTGCCCAAATATAGTAGCCCCTCCCTCCTGCCATCTTCCAGCAGTGACGTCACGGTGCGGTTAGCCTAGCGCCATTCTCCCCGCTTTCCAAGCTAAATCAATGGGAACTACTAGACACATCTGCAATCAACAACAATTATTGAAGATTTCCAGAGGACTTCACCATTGAAATTCACCAGAGCTATAGTGAAACTGACAACGCCCACGTGCATGGCAGCTGGATGCTGGAATACATCGGGTAAAAGTGGAAAAAAAGTTATTCCACCTTTCTGATTCCTGATCCTCCACGGCCGTGACGTCACTAACCAGTAGGTGGCAGTAGTGTTCTTTGACAAACATGGATGCCTCCAGTAAAGCACATTCACATGAAAATTACTCTGAATTAAAAACACTGATCATTTATTGAACAGGATGGAATCATTTCAGATTTAAAGAACTTTCAGAAGTTTGAATTCAGAATATGAGCGACTTTTCCTTTAAAGCATTTCGTTTATCGAGTTTCCTCAGGTAGGACTTGTAGGGACTGCAGCCATATGGCCATCCAACCTCAGACTCGATTCATCACATTCATTCGATGTTTATAATGTGAGCTTCTGAGGAGCAACAGCGAGACAGAGCCAATCATACAGGAGCTTTTGGGCGGTCTGAACCCGGGGAAGAGGGGTTGGTCGCTGGACACATCTCAGTGTTCGGTAGTGTAACGCTGACTGTGGAGAATAAAAACTGCAGGGGACCAAAACTGACATTTCAAAATGTCGAGGGGACGTGTTCCCTGTCATCTCAGATTACTTCTGTCCTCTTGGTCCTGCTCTCCTTCCATAGCGCCTCCTTTTCAACTCAGCTGGGACTTGCAGAAGTAGCTGAAATACTATTTTACCTTTGGAGATATTAATGAGCTGCTCCTGGGTGTAAAATCCAACCTATTATTGCTAAAGGTATGAATCATTGCAAATAATTAAAGGAAAGATATTGAAACATTTATTTAATCTGCAAAAAAAACAAACAGCCAACAGCAGAGGTATGAAATGTAAAAAATAAATAAAACTATGATCATCAAGAAGACAAATGAAGTTATTATAAGAAATGAAGCGAGCAGAGCAGTGTAATTAAATGTAATTTATTTATATAGGCCCAATTTGTTACACATTTCTTCTCAAGGCATTAAGACAGTTAAATAATTAGATCAAACAGTCAGACTGGTAAAAAGTTTCTAAGGAATACCATGGATGTATTGACCACACCCTCCTCCTGGATGAGCATCTGGGGCAGCTTCTATTTGCTTTCGTTTTGTTGTTTACTAATAAAAATCAAATAAAAAACCCTAAACTAGCTGCACAGGTATAATGGAAGGCATTTATTTATATAGCTCAATTCAGTACAAAGACAATTTAAAGTCATTTACATTAATTTAACAGTAAAGTAATGGTTTAATAAAAGCAGGTAGTTAAACAAATAAAACACCTGGATCACAACCTTAAACTAACTTAAATGAAGTATGATGACTAACTTAATGTAATGATCCAGACAGAAGAACCACATTTTAGCCAGAACTCAGGACAAGGACTTAAACAATTTATTCAAAACTAAGAAGGGAGATTTAGTATAAAGCTCCATTTCAGAAGGGCATCAGGTGATCAGCTCTTCTTCACAGCAGTCAGCTGGCAGCACAGGGAACTGTGAGGAACTGTTTCAGAGCTAACCAGTAAATAGATTCATATTTTAATTGACATGGTATTGGAAAGGTGCCTTGACTAAAATAATAGCTGATCCCGATGCCCAGACAGTTCCGATATTTTTATTGGAACAACTCTACAGCCAAACGGCACCCGAATTCTATGTGGGATCACATTCCAAGATCCTTATTTGATAAATTAGGAGGTTTAGACTTTATTCTAAAATGTGACTTTGAGATAAACAGGATTCCAATCAAGCTGTCCAACTTCCACAAGCAGATTTTGCATTATTGGAAAATGATTTTCACCCATAGCTTTTCTCCCCATAGCTCAACTCTATGGAACAATAGGGTAATAACAATTAATCGCAAATCTATCTTCAAAAAGGAATGGTTTAACAAAAACATTATTTATGTTACTGATTTATTGGAGGATAACAGCGATATTATAAATTATTCAGATTTTTTTAGAAAAATATAATGTTAAGTGTTCTATAAGAGAATATAACAAACTGTGTAAATCGATTCCACTGCCTTTAATTCAACTGATAAAAAACTCTAGGTTATATAATAATTACCCACCAATACTGCCCAGATTGTTGATTTTTTAATGTAATTTGCTTGATAAAAAATGCAATAATAAATTTATTAACAGTTTTTCGAAAGCCAGAAAATTTCATGATTATGATAGATTGACTTGGAGGAGAGATATTTCTGTTAACTCAGATATAGTCGATAAAACTTTCTCAGAATTTGTTAAATGGCCTATTTTACCTAAAGTCAAAGAAACACATTTTAAAGTTATTAACAAAATGTATCCTGTGGCAGAATTTTTAAGAAAAAGATTTGGTTTTAAAGAGGATCAATGTTCTTTTTGTTGTAATAACAATAGTGAAACCGTTGAACATATTTTTTACCTCTGTCCCGCTACACGCCGCTTCTGACTGGATATCTTTAAAAATTAATGATGTCCCCCCTTTTGCACTAAATGATGTTATTTTTTATATGGACCATCTTCCCCAGCCTGTTTCTTACACTATTAATGTCCTCCTGCTGATCGGTAAATATCATATCCACTGCGCTAAATGGAGAAATTCTAAACCTTCTTTTAATTGGTTTATGAATGACTTTAAAATCTATTTTTTTTTTCTTAAGAAGATAAAAAATGACAAATATGCCAAACACTTGAGACTGGATTTCTCCAAACATCTGCTATTTTAAGTGCATTCACCTTTTTGTTTCTATTATTTCTATGGCTTTGTCTATGTTTGTTTTAATTGTTTGCTGAGATAAATCCCCTGTTAAGTGTTTTACTTATTTGTTTTCTTGTAATTGATCTTTATCTGTTCATGTTCACATTTGTTATCCTCTCTGAGAGTATTTTTTCATGTAAATGTTTGTTGAAATAAAATAAAAAAAAAAACAAAAAAAAAAACTCTACAGCCAAACGGGAACAGACCTGATAAAGCTATGACGAAAAAAAAATAAAACTGAGCGAGCATAGAGTTAGGGACTGAATTGCAAATTCTGCAGAGTGGGAGAATAGAGATAGAATGAAGCAGAATGATGAAAAAGGGGTCCCTATGTCCTCCAGCAGTCTAAGCCTATAGCAGCAGAACTATAGAGATAGATCAGGATAACCTGAGCCACTCTAACTAGAAGCTTTATCAAAAAGGAAAGTTTTAAGCCTAGCCTTAAAAGTAGACAGGGACAGACTAAATGTCCTCAGCAGTTAAATAAAATATTAATGTATGTATCTGTATGGTCCAGCCTACTGGTTAAAGCAGTGCACTTGTCATCCCCACTGCTCCGCAAAGGGGATGAGTTAAGATAGAGAAGGGAATTTCTCCATTGTGAGATCAATGATGTTCAATTATTGTTATTATTTAGTGATGTTTAGACATTTTATCCCCGCTTTACAATACAGGAGCTGTAATACAGCTCGGCGAGTCCAGGTCCTGTTTCCCCCACCGAAGATATCCACTACCAGTTTGGGTTTTTCCTCTCTGTGCAATCAAGCAGTTCTTTTTTACTTTTCCCAAACAACATTAAGATTATCCTCTGACAGTGTTTTTTTTCTAAATGCAGTTTTTAAACTCTTTAAACAGTTTTGCTCTGAATTTTCTCGGGCAAGTTTGAGTGAGATTCTACTTTTTTTCTGCTTGAAATCTAAATCTTTGAGGGACAAAATAAATTACCGGTCTAAAAATGTGCATTTTGGTTTATTATCTGCTTGAAACTCCCTTCTGCTGTTGCATGGCGAGTTAAAAAATAAATTCTAGTATGTAGTAATGTATCAACCTTTCACTTTCTGATCACTAGAAACATTTTTCTTCAGGTAGATGCTGTTGCTTAACATTTAATCCAAACATTTCCTAGCTGAGTGTTATAGTTTTCAGTTCGAGTTTTATCTCTGAGTTTTCATTGGTCTTATTTCTTGTTATTTTTGATTGTATTTGAGTAGATATTTCTTCTTTGCCCTCAGTTCAATTACAGAAGATAAGATGTAGTTGGCAAAGAGAAGAATGCAATTCTAGTTATGGAAAGTGAACTGTATTAATTTAACATGATAGCCACTTCTGCCAAAGATGTCAAACCACAGACTTTTTAAAGATTCGTTGAGCCTTATTATCTCTGAAAAGACAGGAGGGAAAAAGGAAATACAAGATAAATGATTATAGGGAACCTTATTTCATCCTCCATTCCATTGAAGGTTGTTATTCTATTTTATGTATTTCAGTGGTGATATTGTTGCTTTGTTTTTCTTTTAGCCTCACATTATTTTCTGTGTCCTTCAGATCAGCAAGCTGCAGCTGCAAACCGTCAAAGAGCGATTTCAGGCATTCCTCAATGGAGAAACTCAGATTGTGGCTGACGAGGCTTTTATCAATGCTGTTCAGAGCTACTATGAGGTGAGTTTATAATGCTTTCTAAATGTAAACTTTACTACATGTTTATTTATAAGATGCATGCAGACACAAACAAGAGAATATATGCATACTACAGACTACTGGGCCTGTTTCAATTCAGTTTGTTAGTATAGCACCAATTTACAACACGTCATCTCAGGTCACTTTCCAGTTCACCAGATCATCCAGTCAGATTGATTCAAAGTTTTCTATCTAAGGAAAACCAGCTGATTGCATCGACTCATTGACTCTTCAGCAATCCCTCACACTAAGCATGCTTGTAGCGACAGTGGAGAGGAAAAACTCCCTTTAAACAGGAAGAAACCTCCAGCAGAACCAGGCTCAGTGTGAGCGGCCATCTGCTGAGGTCCACTGGGGTTCAAGGAGACAGAAGCAGACATAGAAAAAGAAGCATAGATACAAAAGGCAACTGTCAACCAGCTCCACAGGCGGCCCCGTCCAGGAAACACACAGCCAGGCAGACGAGCTCCGAGCCAGCTCCCATGTCAGAGGATGAAGAGAGCACATCCAGTTAGTCACAGTCAGAGAAACAGGACTACACTGGAAAACAGGCCAAGCTCCAACATCTAGAAACAAAGGTGTTGATGGCAGCAGCACAGCTGATATTTCTCTCCAGGATGGAGTCACAGCCAAACAGGAACAGACCAGATGAAGCTACTATGAGAAAAAGCAGAGAGAGCAGAACGTTAGAGATTGAACTAACAGATTCTGCAGAGTGGGAGAATAGAGATAGAATGAAGCAGGATGATGAAAAAGGGGTCCCTATGTCCTCCAGCAGTCTAAGCCTATAGCAGCATAACTATAGAGATAGCTCAGGATAACCTGAGCCACTCTAACTAGAAGCTTTATCAAAAAGGAAAGTTTTAAGCCTAGCCTTAAAAGTAGACAGGGTGTCTGCCTCACGGACTAAAACTGGTAGTTGGTTCCACAGGGGAGGAGTACCAGCTAGAGTCCTGCAACGGGTCGGGTACCTGCGGGTCCCCGACGGGTCACCCGCTAAAATGCTCTTTTGCGGGTGAAAAATACATAAATAAAAATAAACGGGTACGCGGGGTCGGGCGGATATTTTTTTAGTGCGGGCGGGTAGTTGGTGATTTTTTTTTATGCGTGTGTGTTGGTAAAGACATCAGAAATGTTCTATTAATCAGGCACTGTCTGGGGTCACCCTTGTTGTAGCTTAAAGCCCTGCCGGCAGTGTGGGCTTACCTCCAAAAAGGCCACAGTCAGTGCATACACGTCTGCTGCAGTGTTAATGGCGCTGTTCTGCAGCGCAGCGTACTATAGCCTAATACTTGATGTGTTAACGGGTCGGGTTGCGGGTTAAATATCAACGGGTCGGGTTCGGATTCGAATTGAAGATATCCGCGGGTGACTGGTCGGGTTCGGTAGTCATCCTAACGGGTTTGGGCGGGTGCGGGTTGGTAAAACTCGACCCGTGCAGGACTCTGTCAAATTTTACAAAGTTCACAGTATTAAAACAAGGAAGTTTACCATAGCTCCATCTGTCAGGAGACCCACCCACCCATTCTGTAGTGGATCCAAGTTGAAATTCTGACTTTGTCAGTTTAGCATTAGAGAAAATACAAACTAAACTTCGCAGTTTGACAATTTTGAATAAATTGTATGTAGGAAAGGAAATTTAAATTTCAGACATATTCTAAATGAATACTCTGTTTAGTGCATAGGTTTTTCCTTTGGAATGGGGGTTGTTTGGCTTCTTTGTCGGCCTGCAATGCCCCCATTCCAAGGGGGTGGACTCGTTGTCCTGCACAATTTGCAAGTTTTCTCAAGCAAAACTCTAACTCAAAACTATTTCTGACATTTTGAATTGAAAAAGCTTCCTGGGTGGGAAGAGAAACGTCTTTAAACTTGGAAACAAAGTCCAGTGGATTGGTTTTTTTAAAAACTTTTTGGAATGAGCTTGACCGGGATGAAGGAGTTCTGAAACCTGGGGGCAATTATCTTAAACTAATATTGTGATTTTTATTTAATTTTTCCTTGCGCTAACTACAATCATGTAAATTCTTTAGTAAAGGGTTTAGAGTTTTGCATGACCTTGGAAGCTGTCCGAAGTCAAATTTTTTTATTTTCGGGACCTTTGTGTTAAAAAAACTGCCAACTTCGACTTGCAAGCATGAATATGTGAGCTAGCTCCATCTTTCTCTTCTCTCCTGCGATGATTGCAAACCTACTTTGAGCCTGTTACCACCACCTAAACGATTGGAATAAAATATTTAACAACTTAATTGAGTTTAATTTAATGTAATATTACCAAAATTGAGTGCCTCTGCGATTTTAAAATTGCCTTTTGTTAAATTGCAATTATATTTCAAATGAAATTAATTGCCCAGCCGTACTTTACTGTACCTGTGGTAAAATTGCTCTTGAAAAACGTTTCTTCAAAATGCTTCTCAAATAAATGCAACTAGTCTCTACCAACCTCTGCAAATGGTAAACTACTCTGTTAATTTTTATCTGGAATAATAATAAACTAACTATTATCAATGCTTAATGAATTAATTCTGCTAGAATAAATATTTTCTGTTACTTCTTACTCTCATGATGGGTCTAATGTGTCTTCCCCACATGCAGAAGGACTCAAAGAGATTTGAAAAAGGTTTAACAGTTTAATGGAAAGACTGCAGAACAAGACATAGAAAACTGTTCTCCAGCTTGGGGAGGTTCCAGGGATCAGGTGATCCGGAAGCGGAAACTGTAGGAGGAGATCAGAGTGGTGAGTTCAAGGTCTGTGGGAAAACAGGTCGATGTCTGAATTTATGGTTTGACTTGGACTCACTGTTGTGGTTTGGGGAGGTTCCAGAGTTCCTGTTTGTGGAGGCTTGCAGTGTCGAAGGTGTTGTTCTTTGGAGGGCGGATAGGCAGACAATGTGGTCCTTAGGAGCATCGGAGAAGACTGTCACTTGTTCCTGAACGGCGTTCAGATAAGGAGTTCTGACTCCCTTTCTCAGCATGACGAGAGAGTTCTTTCCTAGGCTAGAAGGACCTTGCTTATCCAGTGGATCCGTAGATATCCTGCCGGAGAATCACAAAGAGAAAACTTGGTTAAAGCTTGAGAAGTCAGAAGAAACTAGAACTCAAACATGACTCAGCAAAACTCTGAGGGGTTAAGAGTACTGATTACTGGCAAACACTCTGGCGAGGAAGTGAAGACAGTCTGCTGCTTAAATACTCCTCAGGAAGTGATGAGAACATGAAGCCCTCCAGACCAGCAGAGAACAATGGCACCATCTGGTGGATGCACGGAGGAACTGAAAGAGAACAAAAAACAAACCACAAACTGGAACCCTAACATTTACCAGGATTTAATTTGGACCTTGAACTCAGTCTCCTATCTGGGTTTTTCTCTCCTCCTCCTTGTCTGAATCGAACTGGATGTCTACTTCAATCTGCTGGTCCAGTCACATCGGTCCTAAAAACAAACATTGTTTTGGTGCATTTGGTTGCGTCCACCTGGGTCCACCTTTGAGTCCTTTTTTTCCTCTGAGCTTTTCTGGTTCTTTTGCAGCTTATCACCATTTCCACAGGTTGAAACACAGTCACCTATGTATTCTTCTCTCGGAGGAGGGGGCCGGCCCTGAGGGGTCAGAGTTGAAAGCTATAATATTAAAAGGGTGTTTTTATTCTTTAATTAATACATTATTTCATTTGATTATTTGTTATGAATTGTATAAAATCTTTTTGTTTAATTAAATTCACACCATCAGGTCAGAAATACATGTCAGCCCACCTGGTACAGTCAGAGCATTAGGGCCAGGCTAGAATTTATTTTTGTTTTTTTTTAATTCGAGAATAAAGTCGTAACATTGAGATAATTTTATGACTTTATTTTTGTAATGTTATGACTTTATTCATGTATTAAAAAAAAATAAAACTCTGTCCCTAATACTCCGTCAGACCCGAGGGCCTATCAAGACCTAAGCAGGAAAAAAAATCCTGCTAGTTTTAATCTCTAGCTCCAATGTATGGTGTTCAGGTTTGTGCAACAGGGTAAAATGGTAGCTAAAGAGATGAGAAGGAGAAAAAGAGAAACTAGGTCAAGAGAAGGGGATTATCATGTTAAGAGTGTATAAAAACCAAACCAATAAAACAAAAAATTCTTTGATTTCAGATCTTCCTGAAAAGTGATCGTGTGTCACGGATGGTGCAAAGCGGTGGTTTTTCGGCCAGCGATTCCCGTGACGTTTTTAAGAAGCACATAGAGAAGCGGGTTCGCAGCCTGCCTGAGATCGACGGCCTGAGCAAAGAGACTGTGCTGAGCTCCTGGATAGCGAAATTTGACACCATCTATCGAGGAGAGGAAGACCTCAGGAAGCAGCAGCAGAGGATGACAGCCAGCGCTGCTTCTGAGCTCATCCTGAGCAAGGATCAGCTGTATGAGATGTTCCAACAGATCCTTGGGATCAAGAAGTTTGAGCACCAGCTGCTCTACAATGCCTGCCAGGTTAGTGCATCATCATGCCATCTTGCTTTCATCTGGGCTATTTAGAAAGGAAACACTACTTTTGGGCTGTCAACTCTCACCCATTGGGCCTGAGACTCTCAGTTTCTTCTTCTATCCTCACTCCATATTCTAAATTTTTCACCCTATGAAATGACAGGCATTAAAAATAAACTCAATTCCATTTATTGATATATAAACATATCATTCTGATAAAAATCCAGTCCGCATTTTCAACACAACTTAAGTGCTAACGCATAACGACATGCCAGGTTCATATCCATTCCAGGGGTGGATTTAAGAACTTTGGGGCCCTAGGCAAACACAAGCTCTCATGAAATGAGAAGACAACACCTAACCAGATTCCACATACTCCATCAGCGCTCCGTGCAAAGTAATTGTCTTTCGTGTTATTCAATGAGAACTGTTCTACATCCACCACTACTCCTCCGTACATCACCATCCACGTACATTTTCTCTGTCGTTCACCGTCAAAACATGAATCCAAGCTATTTTTTGCTCCACTCTGGTCGAGCCATGTCAAGATCTGCAATTGCAATCGCATCAAAGAAGATCCGGTATGTGAAATTAAAATATGGTAACATGGATCGGTAACTACAAATTAGAGCAGAATTCTTATATATTCCCAAAAACTAAGAGCCTTTAATTGAATGATTGGATGCAAACTATTGATACTCTATCATAGGGCTGGGCGATAATTCAATAACGATATATATCGATCGATAGACGTGTGGAGCAATAGAAAAAAAGAGAGTCGATAAAAGTTCAATAAAGAAACGCAGTTTTCCTTCCTTCTCATTGTAGCCTAGCATGTAGGTTTATGCTAATCACTACTTCCTCCCAACCAATCACAATCGCCGACCCAGGCACGCCGTCTCCAAGCGCCGCCCTCTCAAACCACAACACAGAGCACATGAAGATGATGCAGCAAGGAGAGGCGGAGGAAATTGTTCCAAAGAAGGGTTTTTGTAGTTCGCCAGTTTGGCAGTATTTCGGTCATGGCAAGTCGGACAAAAAACAAACCACAGTCATCTGGAAAATGTGTCGGGAACCAGTGAAAACGAAGTCTGATAACACAACCAACTTTTCTTTATCATCTCAGCCGCTCACACCCGCAGGAGTACGAGCTGTGGAGGCCCCACCGCGGCTCTCCTCCCAGGAATCTTCGGGAATTTCGGGAAAATATTTATATATATATATATATTCAGTTCTGGGCAGTTTCCCACGTAGTTTCCCCTCTTCTTATGATCCTTCAGTTGTGGTGCCTTGTTCTGGTGTTTTCCACAGCTTTGAATGTGTGAACTTGCAATTATTGCAGGAGGTGGTTAATCACTTAAGGCCAACTGGTTCTCCAGATGATGTTATTTCGCCCCAATTATTTAAAGAAGCTTTCTCTGCTATAGGTCCTTCTGTCCTTGCTCTTGTAAATAGTAGCTTGTCCTCAGGCATTGTTCCTCACACAGCTCACATAGCTCACATAGCTCACATAGCATAGTCACATAGCTCTAGATTGGTTTAGATCATATTTGGCTGAACGTACTTTTTGTGTCTGTCTTGATGGCCATAGGTCCCCCTCTGCTCCACTGTGGTGTGGTGTCCCACAGGGCTCAGTTCTAGGCCCGCTCCTTTTCTCACTTTACCTTCTTCCGCTCGGCTCTATTTTAAGAAAACATGGGATTGCCTTTCACTGCTATGCAGATGACACACAGATATACTTACCGCTAAAGAATGTAAACTCCACCTCTCTTCGGTCTCTGTTTTTATGTCTTGAAGATGTGAAGGCCTGGGTGGCCCTAAATTTTTTAAAACTCAATGAGGACAAGACGGACGTAATGATCTTTGGCAGATCCACTGCTGATTCTGTGACCAGTCTTGGCTCCTTGGCTCAGTACGTTAAGCCGGTTATTACAAATTTAGGGGTTAAGATGGATGCTGGTCTTAAAATGGAAGCGCACATCAGAGCCGTTATAAAGTCCAGCTTTTTCCACTTAATGCAGCTAGCAAAAGTAAAACCCATTCTTTCCAGACAGCATTTCGAAACAGTGATCCATGCATTTGTGACGACACGGCTCGATTACTGTAACTCACTTTATACAGGGGTCAGCGACTTGTATATTTCTCATCTTCAGAGGGTTCAAAATGCTGCTGCACGTCTTTTAACAGGTACACGAAAATTCGACCACATTTCCCCTGTTTTAGCTTCCTTACACTGGCTGCCAGTACATTTTAGGATTAATTTTAAAATTCTTTTATTTGTTTTTAAAACTCTTAATGGCCTTGCTCCTTCTTATCTGTCTGAGCTGTTACATTCTTATACACCCTCCCGTTCCCTCAGGTCAGCTGATCAGTTGCTTCTGAGGGTCCCAAAGACAAAATGCAAGCTCAGAGGAGACCGTGCTTTTTCTGTGGCAGCTCCTAAGCTGTGGAACGATCTGCCTCTGAGCAGAAGACAGGCCTCTTCTCTTACTGCTTTTAAGTCCCTTCTTAAGACTCATCTTTTTTCCTTGGCTTTTGACACAATTTGAGACGTTTCACTTTGTTTTATTCTTTTTGTATACTAATATGTATTTTACACTCGTTTTTTCTCTATTTTATAATTTTATTGTATTTTATGATTGTGTACAGCACTTTGGTCCTGTTCGGTGTATAAAGTGCTTCATAAATAAAGTTGGTATGGTATGGTATGGTAGTTCTAACAATTGAGAGAAAAATTTTGAGGGGCCAGAAACTTCAAAGTAATAACTCAGGTCACAGCAGGAAACTAAGCTGAACCATAACGAGGTGCCAGCAGCACCTCTAGAAGAATAGGGGTGAGAAAAAATACCCCATAGAAATGCTAGGCTAAAGGGTGAGTTGATTTGGGTTTTTGTTCTAGTTGAGTGGAGTTTAAATGGTAGCCTAGTCCTACAATCTTTTAATTACCACAAGCTGGTGGTGTACTATTCCCACCCAAATAGGATATTCTATTTATGTATCTGTTATATTTATTTTGGTCACTTTTCTGGTCACTTTAGTTTATACTTTTAGTATATACTTTTAGTTTAAGAGCGCAGGAGGCAAAGAGAAAAGAGGGAGAAATCTGTATGCTCTGTGGTTTTGTCTGTCCTCACACAGAGGGGGGTGGTTGTTGGTCACACCTCTGTGACTTGCCTGTGGAGGCCTTGGCTAAAACGGGGGTTTGTTGCAGAGATTCCACAACTGATTCCACATCATCATGTCAAGATGAAATATGGACACTGGTCCCCAAAGCGAAAGGATACATAACCTAAATGTTATCTACATTACTTAGACTAACTGTATGCCTTGTGTGCACAGGTGGCCACACCTATCAGATAGAGAGAGAGAGAGAAACCTAAACTGCACCCAAACAGGCTCAGATACCACACAGGCCTAATTTGAGGTTATAAAAGATACCTTTGCTAGCAGCTTAGACAACAGGGTGCTCCAGCAAAAATGGATGAAGCATCATTTGGACCATCGTCCAAATGAGGGTTTTACTGAATAATCGAAATGTATGAAATTAATAAAATATATGAAATTATTACACACTGTTCAATAAATGATCAGTGTTTTTAATTCAGAGTAATTTTCATGTGAATGTGCTTTACTGGAGGCATCCATGTTTGTCAAAGAACACTACTGCCACCTACTGGTTAGTGACGTCACGGTGCGGTATCGGCTGTTGATCAAGTCCCAGTGCTGTATCTGGTGTTTGTCACAACGCGCTATTATCCAAGTCATCTTGAAAACATTCTTCTTCCAAATGTTGGCTACATATTACGGGTTTTTTCTCTGGCCAGAAGTTCGATGGCAAATCCTCCCTCTTCAAGTTGGCGATCCAACGACCAACCCGTCCGTGGAGGATCAGGAATCAGAAAGGTGGAATAGCTCTTTTTTTCACTTTTACCCGATGTATCCCAGCATCCAGCTGCCATGCCATGCTATAAGTGAATATAATTATGATTATAAATGACTTCCCATATATTTCTAAAATAATTTTAGCTTCAACCAGAACAGTATTTTTGTTTGTTAGTTTTTTGTCTGCAATCCTTTCAAGAAGGCTGAAAACAAAGATCCGCTTCTTTGTCTTCCACTGTTGACAAGATGCAGAATAGTGACTTTTGTTGAGTGTTAAAAACGATCAGCTAGGATGAAATGTGACCTGGCTGTTCAGACATAGGTCACATTGGAAAATATCAGATACCTTTCAGATTCAGGACCACAGAGCCAAGTGGACTGGGTCGCAGTGGAAATGAACAGATCTGTGTTTTTAAGACTTTCATGAAAAGATCAGATACAGGTCACGAAAAAATCGGATTTGGGTCACCTCAGCCTGTTGTTGTTGTTTGGAGTATTTCATCTGACCAAAAGGAAAATTAAATCTAAAGAAGAAGAAGAAGACAACATGCTATCTGTTCCCACACTTAATATTAACTGTGTTCATTAGTGTCATTTGTTTGTCAGCTCTAGTAATCATTGCTGTCAAAGAGATGTACAGAATGTCCAGAATTATTATCCAATGATGGATCTTACTGCTTTTTTATATGACAAGAGCAATTTTTCAAAACAGAATTATTTAATCGATTAACAGCATAGACGGGGGATCTAGAGCCATCAAGTCATCTCTATTTCATCTATCTGTTCTGCCCTGCCACTAAGCCATGCGAGTCCAATCTGCACAGGTTAAACCAGATTGGACTCACCTTGTTCAGTGGCTGGGCAGAACCAATATATATATGACATAGAGATGACTTGATGGTTCTAGATGCCCCGGTTGTGATTAACAGATTATTTTTATAACAAAGGTAACACTCTCAAGATATGGCAATAGCTTTGACGTAACCGACTGGAAAATTAGCTGGTATCCTGCTCTCCATGCGGTTGCCTCTTACACCAAATCATATTTTCGATCAAGACCTGTCATTTAAATCCCATACCAAAGAGGTTTCTAGAATTTCCTTCTTTCATCTGCAGAATATTGCAAAAATGAGAAATATCCTGTCCAAGCGTGATGCTGGAAAACAAGTCCATGCTTTTGTTACTTTAAGGCTCATGAAATATTAGCTGTTTTCTTTTAAAGAAAGACACGTGCCTTGACAATGTTGGTGCTGCACATTTAAAGAGGCATCGTGAAGTTTTGTAGTGATGCTGCCACCTGTAGGCAAAACACAGAGCTGCAGCACCTCTGTCCTTGTTTTCGTAGCTTTCACTTGTACTGCACAACTTTTTTTTAATGGAACTATTTTACCTTAGGTGGAGTTGCCATTGGTGTCTGAGTTGAGCTGGATGCTGGTCCCCTCTGAGTATCCACAAAATCCATCTTGGATGTAACACTCAGATTGATTGCTGATTGGACCAATTCAACATGGATGTGATGATGTCATATCCGCAATGTAGTGCAGGAGCTTCCAACCTGAAGTACATTCAGGAAAATAGGCTACTGGCTGATATTACTGAGGCGTCATCGCCTGTTTCTACTCATCAAACTGTGTTTTAGTCATAAAGAGTTAAATTAAAAGGAAATTTTAAAGATACCTTCCAGTAAAGACATACATAATGTCTCTTTGAATGAATAAAGCAGATCTCTTGCAGCTGCAAAAAAAAAAAAAGAATTCTACTTGGAAATAGTGCTGATTAGTTGCTAAAAGAGCCACTTTTTCTCAACTCTAAGCAGAAATGATCAGGCTTGCACTCCCATCACTCACTGATCGCAGAAAGTGGGCATGTTGTTTCTTGGTTAGCTGCATCGTGATTAAGCTCGGTGCTTCCTTGAGGGTGTGGGTAAATACAACAAGGAGGGGCTGCAGATCAGAGAGCAGAAGTCATTAAGATTACAGACTTGCGTGAATCAAGCAACAACTAATCTAGGAACTAATTTAATAAAGGTATAGCATTGTGTGATAGTTCGAACATAAAATGCAGTTAAATATATAATTAGTATTCTCTTTTGAAAAAGATAATGAACTTTTTCTACAGCTAGAACATAACAGGTCTTTAGTATATGCTCTTGAATTAATCTGCTGCTAAAAAAGAAGCTAATATACAGCATTCCAACAGCCTGTCAGGACAAATAATCAAACATCTTCCAGCTTTTGTCTCCAGAGGGGCACCAGGCAGGCAGAGGCGATTTCAGAGTCTGTGGGGGCCCCAAGCAAAAAATCCTAGGGGGCCCTACTGACCAGTGTTCATCACCATTATGTTAGGCTATAAATAATCTGACACCAATGAAAAATGTATTAAATAAAACCTTTTTTTTTTTATTCCAAATGTTCTAAACATGAACAACCTTGTTATTTTGGAAAATATAAAAGAATAAAAGTAAAGAATAAACTAATAAATCAAAATAAATGTATAATAAAATTTAAAAAAACAGTAAATTACTTTAAAAACCCAATATAAACTTTGTACAAAATATAAAGTAGTTATAGTAAGTGTAGTGAAATGATTGGGGTCCTATACTGCTTCCAGAATTGCTGCTTACGGGCCTTGGCTTGTGCAAATGCAGACATAAGTCCTCCAGATCCAAAGACCTTTGCACACTATATTCTATAGAAATAAGCGCCAGTCCTGAAAGTCTCTCTTGAGACATGGAAAATGAATCATTTTCCTTCAGCTGAGTTACATAATTGCTTTCCAATTTACTGAACGATAGGCCTACAACGTCACCCATTCGCTAGGCTACGTTCATTTTCATTGAGGGAAGTCATCCACCTGGGCAGGGCTGGATTTTGACTGGGCAAAGCCAATGTCAATTAGGGGTGGGTATTGGCAAAGAAGTCATGATTCGATTCGAATCACGATTCACATGCCACGATGCGATTCTATCACCATGCATCATGATACTTGAAATATTGCGATGCATTGCGATATTTTCACTGAACACTGTAAGAAAAAGATCCAGCCCTTACCAGTGGCTGACTGACTGGGTGTGATCTGGATCGTGTCTTTAATTGATACATAACTGAAAGCAACTGAATTCATACATAGCTGTATTTACTGAAATGACTTTTGGAGGTGTTGCCATGAAAACAAATACTGGACAGAAATATTACTATTACTGGCGTGGACACACTGACAAAATGATCTTAGGATTCATCTAACCTAAAAAAACAAAATAAGGATAATCAGAGCCGTTTACACGGCCTCAGTGGTCCTTTAAACCAATGAAACGAAAACATCAAATGTATATTTCCCCTTTTGCAAATTATGTGCTACATATCAATTTCATTTTTACCTTCTTTGTTTTTAAAGCCAGAATGCATCCAAGCATCTGACTTGAAATGTGATGGAGCTGCGGGGCGAATTTTCATAGTGTCCTCCATGTTTTATTTCATATAACTCGTCGCAGTATCCCACGGCTGGACATGCTTGTGACACAAAGCAGAGAGCATCAACACATCCTCAGCGACATCTGCTGGACTGGAAATTGTATTCCACTTGGTTTGGCTGATGTGCGCCAACCATTCATGTATTTTATTTGTTCTTTTTTTTTTTTTTTTTTATCATCGATTCTTGCCTTCAAGAATCGATGCAGTAGATCACAAAATTTAGAATCGCGATGCATCGATATGACGATTATTTTGCACACCCCTAATGTCAATCAACATTCCATCCAATCTGAATTTTTATATGCGGTTGTGCATCTCCTCAGTCACTATAGCGTTGCCACTTCATGCTCGCCTGTTGCTGTTTATCTACCGGGTGTACAGTAGCTGGCTCTCGGGGGCCCCTCAGCGGCTCGGGGCTCCAAGCAGTTGCTTGGTTTGCCTGTAGGCAAGGTGCGCCTCTGCAGGCAGGGATGCCCCCTCCCCCCTCACTTTTTGCCATTTTCATTGAGCCTCTAGTTGCTACAATCAGACAAACTAATGTGTTTAAAGGTATAAAAGACATGAAAAAGAGAATAAAATTAGACATTATGCAGATGATATATGACTTTATCTCAAGCACTCAAACACTTGCCTCCCTCAAGTAATTAGATTACTAGAATCTTTCTCAAAAGTCAGATTACTCTATAAATTGGTCTAAATCTATAATACTACCAATTAATTGTCTCTACAGAATCCCTCAGGTCTACAGTTGCAATCAGGAAATATCAAATATTTGGGAATTACTGTGTCATCTAAACTAGCTGAGTTACCAAAACTCAACCACATCCCTCTTTTAAAAAAGATAGAAGAGGATCTAGAAAGATGGAAATCGCTTCCGATCTCCCTTAAATCTCTAGATTCTTCCATCTCTACATTTCTTTGGAAGGACAAACCCCCTCGTATCAGCTTAAAGACACTACAGAAAACCAAAGACAGAGGGGGACTAGATTTACCTAACTTCCAACACTACTATTTAGCAAATAGATTACAATACATCTCTAAATGAATAAAACATAATCCCTTAGATGAGCCCTGGATAGACACAGAACAGGAAATATGCAGTAATATCATAATTTCAGATTTGCCGTATATTAGCTCTAATATCAAGCAGCACTCACGTTTTAAAAAAATAGTAACATCAGCTCTTCCCTGACAGCATGGTGGGAATTTCTTAAAAATAAGTCATCACTTATCTCGTGCAGTCGTACACCCATCTGGAATAACCCTGACATTCTACAAAACAATAATGTGATAAACTTTGAGGGGCAGGGTCTGGTTCAGGGGTCCTTGGGTCCTTGGGGCTGGGCACTCGGAGTGGGGTGCCTGGTGGGTCTGACCCCGGGGCTTGTTAACCCCATCGGGATGGGGCTCGGGACACCTCCAGGTGGCTGCTTGCGTACTCTCGGGGAGTACCGTGGTGGTGGACGTGGGTTACTGGCCTGGTAGCTGTGCTGCTGCTGGGTGGGTCCGGGGGTCTGGGGTCCATGGGGTGCGTTGCCCTCGGGCGGGTGCCCTGGCGGGGCGTCGGGTTCTGTGGGGAATGCTACTTGAGGTCTGGGCCGGTGTCACCCGGCTGTCCAGCCCTGCCTGGGCCTTTGGTGTGCTGGGGGGCCTCGGGCCTGTTGAGCTGGTGGAGGGGCACGGACATTAACACCTTATGGCAGATGCTTACCCCTTCAGGGGCTTATTTCATGGGCCTCATCACGGTCGGCTCCACCCACACTCTCTTGCATTTAGAGGGTTCTGGGTTGTCAATTGGGGGGATGCGCTAGCACCGCCAGTCTTCCGGAG
Source organism: Cyprinodon tularosa (assembly GCF_016077235.1). Classification (NCBI taxonomy): domain Eukaryota; kingdom Metazoa; phylum Chordata; class Actinopteri; order Cyprinodontiformes; family Cyprinodontidae; genus Cyprinodon; species Cyprinodon tularosa. The sequence goes on from NW_024037810.1 coordinate 21,531, forward strand.
GGGGGGTGGACTGTGCTGCACACCCCCCTTTGGTACTCCTAGTTTTAATTACACCTTAGAGCAACACACAACAACACCACATTCGAGCAGGTTTAGGCAGGATCGGGGTCTTCTCACAGACCACCCGGAGTCTGGGGCCTGGAAGAAAAAAACGAGCAGCCTGGTCCGTAGTCTTGCCAGAGAGCTGATGCGTGGCCTGGGGGGTCTGCCCGTACCAGGGCTGTCACTTCTGCTCTCCCCAAAAGAGGATCGAAGGAGGGGCATGTAGTAATTGAGGGGAGGAAGTGGCTAGGTGAATTAGTTAGGGGGGGGTGCTCTGTTTATGTGGCCTGTGCGGGGCATGTGGTTCCCGATCCCGGGGGGGCTTTTGCTGGGGGTGGTCTGGTCCGGGTGCAGTTTGGGGGACCTGGCCCAAAGCAGGAACGAGATGGGTTGGTGTGGCGGTGTCACCCCCTCATACGGATTTTAGGTTCACTTATTGTTTCATCCGATAATCCCGGGACCAACCACCGGTGCTGCTGGGTCTTTGGTCCTGGTATTATTGGATGTGAGTGTTATGTTTGAATGTGCGTTCGTATTTTTGTTTTGGCTCATCTCTACAGAGTCTGTGTGGAGTGAGTGGGGGCACTAGGGTTGGGTAGGCGTGATTGAGACTGTGAGTTTTTTTGGGGGGTCTGAACTACTCCCTCTCCCAAGCACATCTCAAGTCTCTGCCAAGTGCAGAGCCCATTTTCCCCATCCTGCTCTCCCTCCTCTGGCTGGTGCCTGGGCTCGCCGGTGCACTGGTGGAGCTCAGGGTTTGGGGGTGGAAGCCCAGCTGGCTACTGGCTTATTCTTGGTGGCTTCTCCGCGGGGCCCAGCTGGGGCTCCCGCTGGGGGGTGGCCCGCACCTGGGGCCTCGAATCCCTGGGGCCCATGGCTGGACTCACTTTGGGTTGGCTGGCTGCCGGCGGAGCCCGCAGACTCGTCCCCGCGGCTCCAGGGGGCTCCGGCATTGCGGTGGCTGGGGTACTTCCTCGGGGCTGTCTCTCCTACTCCCTTGGTGGGGGTTGGATTTCCTGGGCTGGCCCCTCCTTGGTGCTTTCGCTCTTGAGCTTCCTTTGGGCGTCTGGGGGTTTGGGTCTCCCGGCGCTGGACTCAGTACTCTCGGGGGGCGCCTCTTCGGCTCTTCAAAACCACTAATGAGCATTTTTTCTTTTGATAAACTTTACATGCACTAGTGCACTTTCACAAATAACTACAGGTGCTTGGTTCCAGGTACTCAGAGATTAACTTCCACACAGAAAGCCCACATTATTATCTTCAGGTAACACAGAGTACATGTCAGATTAAATAATACTACTTATACTGCAGCGATAGCATCTAGGTGTCACTTTATTGTATATCTTGTACCATGTCTGTTGGTTGTTCTGTTCTTTTTACATCTCTTTGGTGATGAAGCAAACTGAAAATGTTTTAGAAGCTCTAACAACAAAATGCCAAAAGCTCAGCCTTCTCCGCCTGAATTAGCATCATTACAGCTATTGGTGCCTCTGTAGTGAAAAAGATCATAAAAAAGGGTTACATAAAGTATTACTTTTATTTTGTATACAGGATTTTAAAGGGGAGTTTTTCCAGGATCAGAAAATCTGTTCTCCAAATAAAACAGTACCATACTTGTACCATACCTGAGTGCCATGTTTGTTTATCTCCTGCTGTAGAGGAGAGCAGGTATTGCTTGTTTCTCTACTCTATAGACTGACTGACTTTTCCTTCCAGTGCAATTGTAATTCCTATTAGGCTGAATGTCCTGTAGCTTTTAAAGTAAATAGGTACAGCATGCTGATGAATTCCCTGGAATTTCTATCAGCAGGGTAAAGCAAATCGAGAGGCTTTTAATCCTGCTGGTTTCAGTGGAAAAGGGGCTTAAGGTCCACTTTGCTAAAACAATTAAAAAGAAAGCTGCAATATTCCAAACAAGAAGAAATAAAGGAGTCTGGCTTTCAAGATGAACCTTAGACACATTCGGCCTTGGATTGGATATTTCTTACATGATAAAAACAGGGTTTAGAACAGCTTTTAAGCCCTAATATCCCGCCAAGATTTATAATGTTCAACCTAACAGAGGAGCCCCGAAAACCAAGCTGAGTGAATTTTCTAATCTGGAGCAGCCTCTGAATTTAATTGCAGGGATTTTTCAGTGCGCCTTTACATTTATAAAAGTCTCTGACTGTGTGAATGAAGAGTGGACGATCATCAGCAAACGGATGTTAGAAATTTTATATTGGCGGATAATTTTACCAAGAGGTCTAACTAACAAAAACAAAACTGGGTTTAAGACACATCCCTGAGGAGAACTCTACTCTATAGGAGTTGCTTCCAACAGAAAGTGTTTATATGCACAGTGAATTCTGTATTTATAAGGACAGCCACTTCAGGACAGTCCCAGAACTACCAAAGTCAGCTTTTAATCTCTGAAGTCATAGATTGTGATCTTAAGCACATATGTCCTGCTTTTTGGTTTTTGTTAGGGAATTATTTGCCATTTATAAAGTGGTGTCTTTAAGTTAAAGTGATATTAATTCATCCTGACAGTCATTATAATAAAAAAAAATTAATGTATTTGTTTTTCGGACATATCTTGATCGTGATGAACCTCTCACCAAGGTCATTAGTGCTGAAAGAGCTTTAACATGAAAGTCCTCTACTTGTAACAGTGATGTGAACTTTTCATAATTTAGTTAACAGACATGATGCAGTTAGACAGTCTCTGCCCTAACATAATTGATCATAATTACAAGTGATGTAATTATGTCATCTTTTCTGACTCCTAATAATCCTTCTCTTAGTCAGGATCTCTTTCTTTAACGGAGATAAACATAATAGTGTGGGCCCTTGATGTTTGATTTGGAGGGAGGGTCGGCCTGTTTAGGGCATTGCACTCGGAATCCAGAGGTCTTGAGTTCAAGCCCCACTCCCACTGACTGCAAAGACCCTTAACCAGTGACGTGCGGTGAGGTTCATAGCTGGTGAGGCACTGACGTCATCAGAATCAGATTTGCAAATAGATGCATAGATTGACAGCAGTTTACAGGTTATGTTTCACTTCTGCATCCTTACACATACAAACTGTAGCTCACAAAACACACATTTCCTTAAAAAACAAAACAAAATAAATGTTATTACTGTCTTACCTTTACTTATAAATGAATAGAAGTCCTCCTTATCTTCCTTCAGTTTTAAAAGTCTCTCTGTCTCAATGGAGATCACTGCCAGGGAAGAAAGCCTTCCTTGATCCGTCCTGTTCCTGCCTTATGTTTTCAGTCTCTTGAGCACCCCCTGCCATGAGGCAAGAGAACTGCCTGCCTCACCTCGAACTTGTTCTCTGCCGTTTATAATCGCTCATTACACGAAACACGTTACACAAACACAGTTGGTGACAAAAAGCTCTGTACATTATATACATAAGCCAAATTATTAGAAATAAGTTCACATATTACATTTGTTTAAACCATTTTATTGACGCCGTACAGCAACATGCTCTCTCCGCTTTGCAGCCAGCGCAGAGCCAGGGGTTGCGCAATCCAAGGTGAGGCAGAGCTCGCTGCTGCCTCACCGGCATCGCTTCCAAGCATTTGAATGGGAAAATAAGAAAATTCAGCGATTTTGAACAAATAAAAATCGAAATTGGTGAAGCTACGTGAAAAATGAATATTTTTTAGTACAAACCACCGGATGAATATAACAATTTAAATTACTTTATGATTATATATTTTCTTTCTTTCCATGATGGCTGGTGAGGCACTGCCTCACCTGCCTCCCCTGACCGCACGTCACTGCCCTTAACCCACACTGCGTGTCAGAATGGTGTGGTAGAATGGCAGCACACTGCTCCCCAAGGGGATGGGTAAAATGCATAGGTACATTTCTCCAGTGTGGGATTAATAAAGTTCAATTATTATGTCGCTTTGAGAATATTTGATCTGATACCACAAATGTCTCCTTATTTCAATTCAGTCTACTTATATAGTGATAATTCACAACGCATGTCATATCAAGGCACTTTAGAGAAACAATTCAACCAGATCATCCAGTCAGATTGATTTAAAATTTTCTATCTAAGGAAAACCAGCTGAGTGCATTGACTCATCGATTCCAAAGCAATCCCTCACACCAAGAATGCTTGTAATGACAGTGGAGAGGAAAAACTCCCTTTGAACAGGAAGAAACCTCCAGCAGAACCAGGCTCAGTGTGAGCGGCCATCTGCTGAGGCCCACTGGGGTTCAAGGAGACAGAAGCAGACATAGAAAAAGAAGCATAGATACAAAAGGCAACTGTCAACCAGCTCCACAGGCGGCCCCGTCCAGGAAACACACAGCCAGGCAGAAGAGCTCCGAGCCAGCTCCCATGTCAGAGGATGAAGAGAGCACATCCAGTTAGTCACAGTCAGAGAAACAGGACTACACTGGAAAACAGGCCGAGCTCCAACATCTAGAAACAAAGGTGTTGATGGCAGCAGCACAGCTGATATTTCTCTCCAAACAGGAACAGACCAGATGAAGCTACTATGAGAAAAAGTAGAGAGAGCAGAACGTTAGATAATAAAAGATTAGCATCCTCAGTTAGCCTAATTTCTGAGGTATAGGTTTTACCTTTAAGAAATCAGTAATTCTTCAATTACTCACTGCACCTTTTAGAAATAAACCATCAATTGACGTATTTTATACCCTTTTAAACATATTTCTAATGTGCTCTGATTAAAAGTGTGCTTTTTTGTTTGTAAACGTGGATGTTTTTTCAGTTGGTGTCTAAATTAACTGCTGCTTATCTGTTCTTTCCAAGCTGGACAATCCCGATGAGCAGGCAGCGCAAATAAGAAGAGAACTGGATGGACGGCTGCAGATGGCAGATCATATCGCTCGGGTAAAAAGAAAAGACTAATGGACATTTTTAAGGATGTTCCTGTAAAATTACGTCATAGTTTGACTATAAGAATTATCTTTAGAAGAAATGTTTGTTCTATATATTTTTCTGTTTGTTACTAACTTGCTTGTTTTACTATAATTTAAATATTCAATTACTATTTCCTGTGAAAGTTTAATAGCAAAATCAGCTATTTGTATGAATGATGATTCTAACAATATTTCAAAGCCCTCGTCAGGGACAGGTTATCGGTAATTAGTAATTAAAAGAAACACTATAAAACAGAAAAAAAACTATATGATTTTCTAAAGAAGCACATTTTTAACTTAAACAGGGGGAGAGAGTGAGGTTTTTGAATTTCTGGCAGGTTGAGTCGAGGTTTGAAGGACCCAAATGCAGACATGGAAGCTTAGGTGGTTTCTTGCAGGTTTAATATCCAAAGGGGCAACAGCAGTCTACAAACAAAATAACCCCTCATGAGGATAAAAAATGATGATGACCAGCAAACAGTGACGTAAAAGGAGGTGTATAAACGGGTGACTAAACAAAGACCAGGCTAATCAGCAGAATGGGAGCAGGTGTGGGCAGAAGAATCAAGAAGTGAGCTAGGCGATGGAGACTGACACAAGAGGGCAGCAGAGGGTAAACTAGAAACACATTAGACCTCAAATACAACCAGAAAATGACTAGAATAAAACAACATGGAATTAGAAACCAATGAAAACCCAAAAAGAAAACTTAAACAGAACCAAATCATGACAGGGAGGGAGTTCTGTTTTAGTGAAGCAGGGAAGCAAAAGCTTTACTATGAAGATGACCTAAGAGGGGGAGGCAACAAGTAGGAGATCTGACACATAAGAGGGAAGGCTGGGAAGGACTGAATGTGTTTAGGATAACTTTTAATTCTATTTTACATTAAACCGGAAACCAGTGCAGCAGTTGGAGGGATTGGAGGCAGAGATGAAAAAGGAACGAGCTGGTGAGAGGGGTGAGGGAGGGCGGCAGTGGAGGAGTCATATTACTCAAGTGAACTTGAAATGATGGTGTGGGTTTGTTTTTATTACTGACTCATTCATTTGTTTTCCTTCTCTAAAATTGAATATGTGCTACTCCAGTTTTAAACATTAAAATGCTGAAAAACTGGAAAAACAGAATGAAGCCAAACAAGGTAGAAGAAGATATGATGACGATAGGAAATCTTCAATTCACAGAGGCGGGACGTGGATGCTTTAGATCAAACAGGATGCAGCTTATTTCAGCTGGATGATTAAACTGTTCTTCTCCTGTTTCGTTAAGCTTGGAGAAAGGTTTCCGAGGTTCGTTTCCAGAGAGATGGAGGCCATGTACATCGAGGAGCTGCGATCGTCCGTCAATCTGCTGATGGCAAACCTGGAGAGCATGCCCGTGTCCAAGGGGGGCGAGTTCAAGCTGCAGAAGCTGAAACGTGGACACAACACCTCTATTATGGACATGGGTCAGGAGGATGAAAACCTGCTCTCAAAGTCTGATGTTGTCTTGTCCTTCACCCTGGAGGTAAGACATTTCCCAAAAGACAAAATCTCTAAAAACCAGCATTATATAAGAAATATATAGAAACGGATAAAATGCATGTTCTAATGACTTTAAAATGCATTTACCCGATTTCTTCTCAGTCATATCTGAAGTTGATCTTAATGGGTTTGTTTGTTTAGATTGTGTAAAATCATAATGTTCAGAATCAGAAAGTAAATCAATCAGTCAACTGTTATTTCTGAAGTTTGTTATGACAACCAAAGCAGCTCAAGGGGCAAAGGGATGTACAAAACAATATATATACTATGGAAGCTCATTGGTAGAATTCCCTTATGACAGAAATAAGGCCACGATTCACACCATCTATCATCCAGAGGGGGGGAACATTTATTTACAAAACCGAATTCATACAGCTGTCTTAAACACTTCTTGCATTCAGCGCTATGTCCTCACATCTGTTATTTCCCCCAACCTTCAGTCCATTTGAACCAGCCTTTATAGTTTCCACAACACATTACGTAACTGCACATGCACAGGAATATTGTGTCGACATCTTACTGGAATTCACGTGTGCTGATTTGCGTCAAAGTCACTGCGACTCTCAAGAGGTGTTTACACAGAAGTTCTCTGTTTTTGCCAAACCCCCTCATGCAGCCTTGGAGACCATGCTGTTACTAAGACTCAAAACTGACCTTTAAGTTTTGTTGCGAAGTAAGTATAGGGCCATGTTGTAGGATACATTCTGATTTCTGATTCTGATATAAGACAATAAAATTGCTTCTACAATACAAGTAAAACACTTTACTTATAAATTGAAGGTGGGCAAAGGTAAATTTTTTAATCTACAATAATCTTATTGTCATCTTGGAATTAATCTAGATCAAAATGGCTCATTTGAAATCTGCCAAAGAGATTCATGAATAGGAATCAGAATCACTTTATTAATTCCTTACAGCAGAGGGACAACAAGACAACAAGTCAGTAGGAAAGTTCAAAACGTTTATTATTATAAAAACATAAACAAACTGAAACTAAAGTGGAGCTGCTAGGATCTGCGGCCCGCAGATGCTGCAGGAGGGGGCGGGGCAATCTCAGACAGTGACCACGATCATCTGACAGAAAATGATGATCTCAGTGAGTCACTTACCTGGTTCAACAGTACAGTCCATCTCCCTGGAAAGTGGCGCAATCCAGCTGCTGCACTGAGGAATGACGTGGCATGCGTCACCCAGAGTGTCCTTGGTGCCGCAGTCCCAGAGGACTTGTAGGAAGCCGATCCTGGACAGGGATTCAGAACAGGCAGGAACAGACAGAACAGGCAGGATCCAGGTTTCCAGGCATCCTAGAGCTCGCAGGCAGGTTCAGAGTCAGAAGCGTGACCAGGCAGACACGCACATGAGCAGACAAGATCAGGTGCAGATGGGCAGGCTGACTGGAAGAGGGTAGCTGAGACAGGACGTGGAACCAGAACTTAAGCAGGATCTTTAAACTGGTCTCCACCTTGGAGCCAGACTTACTGGGATAAAAACTGAACCTCCACGCCTATAGAGCCAAAAACCCAGAGGACTCATCAGGGGAGGAACAATGGACGATTAGGAGACGAGACAGACACAAACCCCTCTTTCCTCTTGCTGCCAGGGTCCAGGACATGAACCTTAGAATAAACAGAACTGAACAGATTGAATGGAGAACAACATCTAATGATCTCGGCCATGATATCTGGAACTGAGCCCCATATAACTGAAACTGGCAGGTGGATGGGATGAACGTTAATTATGAGCTGGAAGGGGTGAAGCAGGTGAAAGGCATGAGCATTTAAGGCCAGTTACCACAGCAGATCATGACAAAAGTAGATTTTTATTTAAAAAAAGAGGCATTTAGTTAATTTTGTAAAATATTTGCATTGATCTCAAATTAAATAAAAATGCATTCTTATTAGGGATGCATGATATTTATCGGACCAATAAAATATTTTACTGGTACAAATAGCCGATAAATCAATTAAATCGGGTGTACTTTTATTCGGGAAGAGCAGCGCCTTACTAGCAGGACCCAAGCATGGCTCCTTCATTACCTGACTGTCACTTCCCGAGCTGCCCCGGAAGCCCAATCCCTCCTTTGCATGCGCAAACAAAATAATAAGCGATACAGATACCCGAAAAACTACATAACAACGGAACTGGAAATACTAATTATATACTAAAAACAATAATGAATGCTAAACTACATTGCATAGAAAATATTAAAGACTTTTCTGGAAAAAAATCTATTAGTTTTACATTCTCTCCATTGTATTGCGTGACATCATCATCGCACAGGCTCAGAGCAGTCACATTATCATTCTAAAGGCTATTTAAGTGTATGGCTTTTTTTTTAAGAATATGCAATATTTCCGCAAATACAAAAAAGACAAAAGAATAAAAAAGTAAGAAAAACTAAGTATTGCCTACCTGGAAGTTTTTCTGTTCACGCACGAGCAGGACTGGTCGTGCTTCTGGGATGGATCGGATAGTGACACCGACTGTTAATGAAGAAACGTGTCTTCACGCTAGAGAACGCGGAGAACAGATGTCTACATTTAGATGGTTTTTGAAAGCTGTGAAAACTTTTCAAGAGAGTGAAAAAGGAAAAGCTTTGAACAACAAAGTGATGGTATTTATCGCGCTCGACAACCAGCCTTTTTCTGTCGTTGAGAACCCGAGTTTATGTAATTTGATACCACTTTTGGCGCCCCGTTACACCATCCCGAGCCATCGCCTCTTCTCCCATGCCCTTAATAACGTTGCAACACACACCCACAACTTGATCAATAAGAACCCACTGCACGTACGCTTTACCTCAGACATATGGACGTCAGATGCTAGTCCGGTTAGCATGCATTCAGGCAACGTTCTGTTGATTATTCACGCCCTTTTTTAAACTGTCATTGACATTTTTTGTTACCGAAGACATACATGTGTTATTACATCTAATTTAATCTAGTTTCATGTTTGAAAACATTAGACTTTGCTCCACTAAGATTTTGAAACTTTTTTTTAAGATGCCCTTTTTCTTCTACGTTAGTTTCCATTTATTTTTTTTCTTACCAAGTGACCTTTAAACGTCGGTTCAATAATACATTTTAAGGGATGCTCTTTGTGATTGAATGGAATTGTCCTTTGCTACTGTTAATTTAAGCAAGAGACCACTGTTATGTGTGATGACATGAAAAAAATAAACATTTGAAGAGCCTTATGTTGTTCAGTCTTTAAGCTAATCACACAACTGGGTTCTATTTGTTCCAGGTGGTTATAATGGAGGTGCAGGGTCTGAAATCCTTGGCATCAAACAGAATAGTTTACTGCACCATGGAGGTCGAAGGAGGACACAAGCTACAGACAGACCAAGCTGAAGCCTCCAAACCAATGTATGTAACCCCCCCCCCAGACATTTGATAAAATGATGTCGTTGGTAAAATGCTAAAATTGAATGTATGCATAAGGCTTTCCACGAGTAGAAAAAAGGAAATACTCGCTGTTTGCAAAGTTCTCCTGTTTTTCTGCTCTGGTCAGTCTCACACTGAAGGTCAAAAAGCTGTATTTAAAAAAAGTAAAAAAAATCAAACCACTGGAAATGTGGTTTGAAACGGGTGTGAAGGAAGCCATTTATGTTAAGAGAGAAAAAACAACCTGGTGTTCTCAGGTTCCGTCTCTCAAAAACCTAAAACGCAGCAATAGAGTTGATTCCTTCCTGCTTCATCTAAACCCCCGTCGCTATTTGGGGACCAAAACATCTCGCCTGGTCGGCCAGGCCAACAATTATCCTAACAACTCCCTTTTCAGAGGCATAGGCCAGCATAGGATATTGCAGGCCAACAAATATCTCAGCAACTGCCTTTTACAAAGGGGTGGACCTGTTCTTCTGGTTCAGTTTGCATGTTTTCTAAACCACAACAAGGCGTTGTTGGGTTACTCTATAAAGCTTGGAACTTAACGCTAATCCACACATTCTGAATTGAAAAGCTTCCTGGATGGGAAGCAAAACGTCTTCAAACTTGGAAAACAAAGTACAGTGGTTTGTTTTTTTAACTTTTTTAGAATGACTATGACCTGGATGATTGAGAATCTTTACCAGCATACCAAAACTGTATGGAGCTAGATCGGTGTCAATTTTCACAAAAAACACTCCGCTGCACCTCTACCAAATTGTAGATGAACGCAGACAGTGCAGCAGACAGGAGGCCGGCTTTTTTGTTTTCATGACCACGATTGCGGAAAACGACCCGTGAAGTTTGACCAGCTAGAATACTGAGCGCTAACCTGGAAGATGCTTCTGCGGTGCATACATAGGGCATAGATCCAGGGACCTTGTCAGTTCTCAGTCTTGTGTTCTTGTGAATTGGAACAGTGCTGGCCTGAGGCTGATGATGTTCTATGAGGACATGAGAATGCACTAGTACACATATTGAGAAACGGCCCTTATATACTGTAATAGCAGATCATGGCTGATGTAAAGTGAGTTGAAAGGGGAAAAAGGTGCTTTGCCCCCTCCATGTTGCTGTGGCTTAGACTGCTGTAGGACATAGGGACCCCTTTTAATTTAATCTCTATTCTCCCATTCTGCAGTAGTAGTTAGTTCAACCACTAACTTTATGAATTCTCTGCTTTTTCTCATTGTAGCTTCATCTGGTCTGTTCTTGTTTGGCTGTGACACCATTACATTTACACACAATTTCTGCATTTCTACACAATTACATTTCCAGCTTTTTTATTGTCATCTCATTGTCACAAGTACAGAGCAATGAAATTTACTCTGCATTTAACCTATTCCCTTGGGAAGCAATGGGCCGCCATTGTGCGGCTCCCGGGGAGCGGTGTGGGGTTAAGGGTCTTTGCTCAGGGACCCAGAGTAGCAGTCCGTGGGAGTGGGACTCAAAGTTAGAACCTCAGGAATCCAAGCTCTATGCCCAACCACTAGGCCACTATCCCTAAATCTCTGCATTTACTGTAACACATCCCCTTGGGTTAACAGTGGGCTGCCATTGTGTAGTAGCCATTCAAAATTCCCCCACTTTCCTTTGATTGGCCTTTGGCTGGTCCCCTACAATTTCTATTTAAACATATTAGATATTATTTCAGTCAAGATTTGTGGACATTAAGATCTGAAGAGAGGCATTATCTGCTGGTCGGACCCTGTAATTCAGTGAAAGTGTGGAGTCAGAGTAAGAAACATTTGCACACCCATCAGAAGGCCAGTGGCTGGAAGTTGGAGGGGATGTTGCTGCCATTTTGCTGTCTTTGACTGGTAAGGGCCGTATATCTTTATTAGTCCTCCAAAACCCTGACCACCCAGGGTGCAGACCAAGAAGCAGAGTTGTAGTTTAACAGACCTCTCTGCAGCTTCTCTACTGTTACCCACTCTTTACTCCATCCAGACAGTGTCTTGTCCACGACCAAAATCTAATAAATTAGCAAATATTCCCAAAGGAGTAAATCATGATAATTTAATTACAATAAAAATAAGTCCAATTGGGAGAAGAGAACAATTAAATGTGGTCTATTTAACATAAGTTATCTTTCCTCAAAAAGTTTGCTATTTAATGACTTGATTTGTGATAATCACATTGACTTGTGTTGCCTTACAGAAACTTGGCTGCAGCAAGAGGATTATGTGAGCATAAATGAGGCAACTCCTTCTAGTTATTGAAATGTTCACATAACCAGAAGTTCTGGGCGAGGAGGAGGAGTAGCAACAATCTTCCAGTCTAACTTACTGATTACTCCCAAAACAGTTAATACCTACAACTCTTTTGAACATTTAACCCTTAATTTCCCTGATCCAAATTTCAAGGCAAGAAAACCTCTTCTTTTTGTAACTTTGTATCGTCCACCAGGTCCTTACTCTGAATTTTTAGATGAGTTTTCAGAGTTCCTTTCTGATTTGGTATTAAATACTGACAGGGTCATCATAGTGGGAGATTTTAACATCCATGCTGACATTGAAGGCGATAGCTTAAGAGCAGCCTTTAATGCTATCTTAGACACTTTTGGCTTTGTTCAAAATGTGAATAGTCCCACACATTCTCATTTTCATACTTTGGATCTTGTGCTGACATACGGCATAGAATGTGAAGAAATAACAGTATTTCCTCACAGCCCTGTGCTTTCTGACCACTTTTTAATAACCTCTGGGATTACTTTATCAGAGTTCTCCTCCCCCAAAAGAAGGTTCTGCTTTAGCAGATCATTATCAGATAGTGCAGCTATAAATTTTACAGAATTTGTTCCACGTTCTCTCTCCTCTGTGTCGCTGAGCAGAGCTGCAGAGTGCAAAAGCATAGCTTATTCCCCTTCACAGGTTGATGATTTTGTGGATGAAGTTGCTAGTTCTCTGCGTATTGCCTTAGACAACGCAGCTCCTTTGAAAATTAAAAAAGTTTAAAATAGAAAGCTTGCTCCTTGGTTTAATGCAGAGCTGCGTACTTTGAAGCAAAATGCTAGGAAACTGGAGAGAAAGTATGATAGTAAAGAATTACAATCGAAAACTTGTTTGGCAACTACTTTCTCAAGAATTTTGGATAAGAAGGGAAGATTGGATATAGGTCTATAATTGACCAAGTCATCTGGGTCAAGAGACGGTTTCTTAAGCAGAGGTTTAATTACAGCAACCTTAAAAGCTTTAGGTACATATCCCTGTAACAGAGATTGATTAATCACATCTAAAATGGAGGAGGAGATCAAAGGGAATACCTCCTTAAATAACCTGGTTGGAACTGGATCTAACATACAAGTTGAAGGCTTAGATGAAGACAATAATTTTGCTAACTCAGAAAGTTCAACTGGATCAAAGCAGTCTAAACCCGGTTCAGATTCCATGACTACCTCAGGTACAATCGCGGATAGAGGAGTGCTTATGATCTTATTTTTAATAAGATCAATCTTATTTATAAAGAATCCCATAAAATCATTGCTTCTAAGAGCAGGTGGAATGGACAGTTCAACAGAGCTATGGCTCTGGGTGAGTTTGGCAACTGTATTAAAAAGAAATCTAGGATTATTCTTATTCTCCTCTATTAATGAGGAGAAGTATGCTGCTCTTGCTTTACAAAGGGTCCTCTTATACAGCAGTAAACCATTTTTCCAGACTAGGAAGGACTCTCGCAGGCCTGTGGAGCGATATTTTCTCTCCAGTTTCCTAGCATTTTGCTTCAAAGTACGCAGCTCTGCATTAAACCAAGGAGCAAGCTTTCTATTTTTAACGGTTTTCATTTTCAAAGGAGCTGCGTTGTCTAAGGCAATACGCAGAGAACTAGCAACCCCCTCAACAAAATCATCAACCTGTGAAGGGGAATAAGCTAAGCTTTTGCACTCTGCAGCTCTGCTCAGTGACACAGAGGAGAGAGAAAGTGAAGCCGATTCTTTAAAATTTATAACTGCACTATCTGATAAAGATCTACTAAAATTGAACCTTCTTTTGGGGGAGGAGAACTCTGTTAAAGTAATCCTGAAGGTTATTAGAAAGTGGTCAGAGAGGACAGGGTTGTGAGGAAATACTGTTATTTCTTCACATTCTATGCCGTATGTCAGCACAAGATCCAAAGTATGAAGATGAGAATGTGTGGGACTATTCACATTTTTAACAAAGCCAATAGTGTCTAAGATAGCATTAAAGGCTGCTCTTAAGCTATCGCCTTCAATGTCAGCATGGATGTTAAAATCTCCCACTATGATGACCCTGTCAGTATTTAATACCAAATCAGAAAGGAACTCTGAAAACTCATCTAAAAATTCAGAGTAAGGACCTGGTGGACGATACAAAGTTACAAAAAGAAGAGGTTTTCTTGCCTTGAAATTTGGATCAGGGAAATTAAGGGTTAAATGTTCAAAAGAGTTGTAGGTATTAACTGTTTTGGGAGTAATCAGTAAGTCAGACTGGAAGATTGTTGCTACTCCTCCTCCTCGCCCAGAACTTCTGGGGATGTGAAAATTTAAATAGCTTGAAGGAGTTGCCTCATTTATGCTCACATAATCCTCTTGCTGCAGCCAGGTTTCTGTAAGGCAACACAAGTCAATGTGATTATCACAAATCAAGTCATTAACTAGTAGACTTTTAGAGGAAAGCGATCTTATGTTAAGCAGACCGCATTTAATTGTTTTAACTTTTTCCCCAATTGGAGTTATTTTGATTTTAATTAGATTATCATGATTTACTCCTTTGGGAATCTTTGCTAATTTATTATATTTTGGTCGTGGGCAAGACACTGTCTGGATGGAGTAAAGAGTGGGTAACAGTAGAGAAGCTGCAGAGATGTGTGTTAAACTACAACTCTGCTTCCTGGTCTGCACCCTGGGTGGTCAGGGTTTTGGAGGACTAATAAATGTGGCCAGATTCCTAGAAAGAAGAGCTGCACCATCCAAAGTGGGATGGATGCCGTCTCTCCGAATCCGACCAGGCTTTCCCCAAAAGGATTGCCAATTATTAATGTAGCCCACGTTGTTTTCAGGGCACCACCTAGACAACCAGCGGTTAAATGACGACATGCGGCTAAACATGTCATCACTGGTCAGATCAGGGAGGGGACCAGAGAAAATTACGGAGTCCGACATTTTTTTGGCAAACTTACACACCGAAGCAACACTAATTTTAGTGACTTCCGATCGGCGTAACCGGGTGTCATTACCACCAGCGTGAATAACAATCTTACTGTATTTAACCTTATCCTTAGCCAGTAGTTTCAGGTAGGATTTGATGTCGCCCGTTCTGGCCCCCGGCAAACATTTGACTATGGTCCCTGGTGTCTCTAATGCCACGTTTCTGACTATGGAGCTGCCAATCACCAGAGTGGGCTTCTCAGTGGGTGTGTCACTGAGTGGGGAAGTTTGTTCATGTTAATGATAGATCTTCAACACGCTCAAAGGTTACCTGTGGAGTACCACAGGGATCAGTGCTAGGACCAATTCTCTTTACTTTATACATGCTCCCAATTGGTAGAATTATTAGACAGCATGGGATTAATTTCCACTGTTATGCTGATGATACCCAGCTATATCTGTCTATAAATCCAGATGAAGCTAACCCATTACATAGATTACAGGCATGTCTTGAAGACATAAAAACCTGGATGACTCTTAACTTTCTGCTTCTGAATGCAGATAAAACAGAAGTTATAGTCTTTGGACCAGAGTCTCTGAAAAAGAAGCTGATTAGTCAGTCACTTCATTTGGATGGGATTAAACTGATTTCAGATAATAAAGTAAAAAATCTTGGTGTTATTTTTGATCAGGACCTGTCATTTAAATCCCAGATCAAAGAGGTTTCTAGAATTTCCTTCTTTCATCTGAGGAATATTGCAAAAATGAGAAATCTCCTGTCCAGGGGTGATGCTGAGAAACTAGTCCATGCATTTGTTACTTCAAGGCTGGACTATTGTAATTCTTTACTATCAGGAAGTCCACAAACTGTAGTTAAAAGCCTTCAGCTGATCCAAAATGCTGCAGCCAGAGTTCTAATGAAAATGAAAAAGAGAGATCATATCTCTCCTATCCTGGCTTCTCTTCATTGGCTTCCTGTTAAATCAAGAATAGAATTTAAAATCCTCCTTCTCACATATAAAGCCTTAAATGGCCAAGCTCCATCTGATATCAGAGATCTGATTGTTCCTGATGTTCCTAACAGAGCACTTCGCTCTCAATCTGCAGGTTTACTAGTGGTTCCTAGAATTTCTAAAAGTAGAATGGGAGGCAGATCTTTTAGTTATCAGGCTCCTCTCCTGTGGAACCAACTACCAGTTTTAGTCCGTGAGGCAGACATTTGCTGAGGTCTGTCTCACACACTACAGGACTACACTGGAAAACAGGCCAAGCTCCAACATCTAGAAACAAAGGTGTTGATGGCAGCAGCACAGCTGATATTTCTCTCCAGGATGGAGTCACAGCCAAACAGGAACAGACCAGATGAAGCTACTATGAGAAAAAGCAGAGAGAGCAGAACGTTAGAGATTGAACTAACAGATTCTGCAGAGTGGGAGAATGGAGATAGAATGAAGCAGAATGATGAAAAAGGGGTCCCTATGTCCTCCAGCAGTCTAAGCCTATAGCAGCAGAACTATAGAGATAGATCAGGATAACCTGAGCCACTCTAACTAGAAGCTTTATCAAAAAGGAAAGTTTTGAGCCTAGCCTTCAAAGTTGAAAGTAGATGATCTGGTGAACTGTAAAGTGCCCTAAGATGACATGTGTTGTGAATTGGTGCTAAAGAAGTCAACCAGAACCCAGAGCTACTTCTTTTCTCAACTTGCAGTGTTTTGACTTTGCATTTGTGTATTAGCACCATGCATGTTTTTGGTGGGTTTTCTATTTGCAGTTTCTGTTTAAAAGTGATGAAATAATGTATATTTTTTTATAACGAAATACCCTAAAATATCCAAAATATCCTCAGTGTATGTATAATCCTTGCTCACTGTTAAGCTGGATTTAGTCCTGACTCCTGCGCTCAAACTCAACTTTCTTTTATTGTTGTGTCCTTGTTTCTAGTTGGGGAACCCAAGGTGACTTCACAACCACCCAGCCTTTACCTGCTGTGAAAGTAAAGCTGTTCACTGAAAGCACTGGAGTGTTGGCATTGGAAGACAAGGAGCTAGGAAGGGTCTGAGACCAATATATTTAACTAATGCATTAATTTGTTCTCTTACAGGGGAAACTAATGCAATGAATGTTTTTCCAGGTGGTGCTTCATCCGACTCCCAACAGTCCCAAACAGTGTGAGCTCCATAAAATGACAGTTTCTAAAGGCTGCCCTGATGACCTCAAGATAAAACTAGCAATCCGCATGGATAAGCCACAGAACATGAAGCATTGTGGGTAAGTTAAAGTGTTGTTTTAGGCTGATGACCTTAAAAAGTACAATAAAATCTATAGATTTGTAATATTTATGCAAATTTCATTCAAGGTATGTTTTGGAGATGCACTACAGAGTTCAACTAGTGTCTATATGTTTATCCAGTTTCGTTTCATACTAATTTTAGTACGTCTTTCGCTGTAGTTGGTAAGGGTGTTTGTTGCTGGCAAAAGGTGCATCACATGTCTTCTGATGTCTTAAATAATATTTTGAAAATAATTGGGGGTCAACTAGGTAAAAAAAAAACAATTTAATTCTATTTCTATGTATTTCTACTATTTTTTTTTTTTTTTTACTTATAAATTTATAACAGAAATTAGAAGAAAGATACCCCTGAGTGGAGCAGAGACTCCTTCATCTCTATCTCTGATACACTAGCGGCCTGGGACCTTGTTGAGGATCTTAGTACCATATTTGGACTGATGCTACAGGCGCTTTTCTGGCTTGCAAAAAAGTGCCTTCCGATTCATTTTTGAAGCTTTTACACATTAAGATCAGACGTACCTCCAGACCATCCTTGAATCTGCTGAAGTGTGTTCAGTAAAGTGAGTCCAGATGCTTCTGCTGCTCCTGTGTTCAATGGCAGAGAGCAGCTTTGCTATATTAGCTGTGATCAGTGAGTAGAAAGTAGTTATAATAAATTTTTAAGTGAGAAAGTCCACCTGAAGATATCAGTTCATCCAGATTACCATCCTGCCTTCAATTATTTTT
This sequence comes from Cyprinodon tularosa, assembly GCF_016077235.1. Classification (NCBI taxonomy): domain Eukaryota; kingdom Metazoa; phylum Chordata; class Actinopteri; order Cyprinodontiformes; family Cyprinodontidae; genus Cyprinodon; species Cyprinodon tularosa. The sequence goes on from NW_024037810.1 coordinate 39,532, forward strand.
TCTCTGTGGGAGCCGCTCAGACCCCCAAATATCGTCGTCATTTGCTGTCACTGGGAATCCCCAGCAGCAGCTGCCTCTTTGGGGTTTTCCGCTACTGTTGGTGGGGGCTGGAAGTAGACTTAATTGTTTTTCAGGTATGTGGTACAAACTGCAGGCACCAGAATAATAAAAGCAAACATATTTTGTAGGCAGGTTTCTACATTTTTAGTTAATTTTGGAATTAACAAACTGTTTAAGAGGAGTGATCATAGTGCTCTGCATCAGCAATGCTGTGCCTGTCTCCCTGCAAGCTTCCACATCAGTTTCTCTGATTGGTTGATGTGTCGCGTCAAGCAGCATAAGAACTTGTCAAATGTTCTAGATGTTGCAACAGAGCTGATAAAGATTCATGTTTAGGTGTCAAAACCTTTTCAAACAGAGTGAAAGGCCAGTCGCCTCCAATTCAGGCGGATGAAACAATGTAAAACAGGTGGATCAGTTATGAAAAACATTATTTGCTTTTATTTTTTTATTCAAACTTTTTAATTTATTTATACTTTCCTGATGAATTAATCTAAAAACATTTCATTGGTATTCCAGTAATAAAACCCTTTTTACACCTAACCAGATTTCTGCACATTTCTACAAGATAGTGGTAACTAGTTGAATGATCTTGAGCAATGACATAGGTGATAATGATCGTTTAAAAAATAATAATTTGTTCCTCAGTAGGTAATTCAATTCAATCCAATTCAGTTTATTTCTATAGCACCAATTCACAACATGTCATCCTCAAGGAACATTACAATTCAACCAGATCATCCAGTCAAATTGATTCAAAGTTTTCTATATAATGAAAACAAGTTCATTTGAATTGATTGATTGACTCTTCAGCAATCCCTCACACTAAGCATGCTTGTGGCGACAGTGGAGAGGAAAAACTCCCTTTGAACAGGAAGAAACCTCCAGCAGAACCAGGCTCAGTGTGAGCGGCCATCTGCTGAGGCCCACTGGGGTTCAAGGAGACAGAAGCAGAATTACAGAAAGAAGTTAGTGTTAGACTTAGACAACCTTTATTGTCATTTTGTATACACAGTGTATACAAAACAAAATTTCATTTCATAAAGCTTTCAGAACATTTCTATTCCATAAATTGCAGCAGTGATCCAATGTAAACAGTGTGGGAGAATATGATATGGAAGTTCAGAACATTAAATACATGGAGCAAGGAAGTCCAAGTGCTTCTGGGCCCTTTGGACCAGGGAGGTGATGTTTACTGTCCAGGTGAGGTTGTCTGTTGGGATTCCTTCTTAGCTTAACTAGCCCACCTTTGCAGCCCCTTTTTTGCCATCTAACACATAGTTTTCTCCAGCCCTCATCCTGCCACAGCCTGGTCCCTGGGCCCGCTGGATTGTTTTCATCCATCCGAAGCACTCCGCAGCTTTTTAAACGGTCAAGAGTTGCAGTATTTAAGAGTTCAAAAACAAAATTTTCTGATAAGAACTAGCAGACTTTTTGAGGAAAGAGATCTTGCTAATTGCTAAATATGCTAAATAAACCACATTTATTCGTTCTAACTTTTTCCCCAATTGGAGTTTTTTAATTTTAATTAGAATATCATGAATTACTCCTTTGGGAATATTTGCTAATTTATTAGATTTTGGTCGTAGGCAAGAGACTGTCTGGAAAGAGTAAAGAGTGGGTAAAAGTAGAGAAGCTGCAGAGAGGTCTGTTAAACTACAACTCTGCTTCCTGCCTAAAACAATCTAGTGAACATTTTGTTTTTATCAGTCAGAGACAAATAAGGGCCACATATGCTCGTATATCAGAAAATATCCAACACATGTTTTAATATTTCTGACCCACTCAACCTAGGATTACCACTTGTCCTGCAAAATACAGAATGGTCCTTTTGTCATGATGGGATTCAGGTTTCTAAACCACATGCAGAACACAACGGAGGCAGATGAAAAGTTTGACTGTTTATTGAAACAAACACAAAGTTATAAGAAAGATGCTGAGAAACAGATCCGGGACTGGTCACACAGGGTTCTCTGTAGAGAGGGACAGTTAGGTTAGCCAGGATGCGGAAGATCTTTCCCAGAGGATTTGTGCAGGTTTGTACCTGTGACGTGATTCTGGTTTAGCAGCAGAGGGAGGGAAGCAGGAGGCTCCAGAGGCTGGAAGTTGGCAGAGGGCTAAGCAACGGCAGGGCTCGACTTCAGACTTATCAGTGTTCAGGTCCAGAGTTTCTTCCGATCCTCTTCTTGAGGGCGGGCAGGCAGGTTCAGACAGTAAGATTCTTCAGATGAGCTCCTGAGAGCCGGCAGGCAGATTTCAGCAGAGGAAACTCTTCCAGAGTTCCAGGGTTCAGTCAGGTTTCTTCCTAGGAGGCAGAGAAGACAAAAACTGATCAGGCTCAAGTTCAAGTTTCAGGAGAGTCAGAGAATCAGACAGGCAGGTTGGCTCAGGCTTCGCTAACCATAACTGGCTTAACACTCTGGCGCTGGAGTGTAGTCCTGCCGCTGCTTATATGCTGGTCTCCTGATGACTGATGGGTCGCAGGTGTGGTCGTAAGCTCACACCTCTGCTGGAGGAAGGTGGACAGACCTCCAGATCCCAACACCTCTCCCACAGCCCAGGGAGAGGGCTGCCACCTTATTTTCTCATCATTACTTTTAATCTGTGGACCCTTATGGACAAATGGAGTATAAACAATTGAAGATTGGATATATAAAACAGCTTCTGGACGCCTTCAAAGGCATGTAGTTGGGGCTGCTTTGTCATGTTTACATTTTGATATGCTGCTATACCTGTGTAATTGTGCTTTAGTGTTGGCTGTGTCCATAAAATGAACTTGGTGGTTAAATTATGTAGAATCTAGGGTTATGTATGAACCCTTAGTGGTTAGGGTAAGGGTTGGGTTAGGCTGTAGAAATTAAAGTCGATGAAAAGGCCCAACAGAGATAGTGATTTGTACATTCATAAACCTAGAGACTTGTCCAGGATTGACCCTGCTTTTCCCTGTAGACTTCTGGAAATGGGCACCGGCCCCACTGTGACGCCCCACTGAAATTCACTCTCTGCATTCAACCTTCCCCTTGGGGAGCAGTGGGCTGCCATTGTGTGGCCCCTGGGGAGGAGTGTGGGGTTAAGGGTTTTGCTGCGGAACCCAGGGTGGAGGCTGTGGGGATCGAACCGGGTACTTGCAACTTTCTCAGAACAGAAGTGCACTGCTCTTACCACTAGGCCAACTCCCCCCATGCAGATTATATTAGATCTTTGAAAATGTCTTTATTGCACATTCAACACAAATAGATCACATCTTTACAAAAAAAACAACTATAAATTAAAAGAAGCATTAAAACACACACCATTACGAAATGTTGGTTTCTCTTTACATGCTCTCAAATTCGTACATTGGATACTGAGAGGAATTTCTCTCACGTCTGTACATATTTTTCCTTATCTGGCAGTCCTAACCCTTCCTTAGTGCTTTTCTTTTTCATTGGTTGTGTCTAAACATTCACAAACAGAGCATCATTCAGGCTGCTGGTATGTTTGTGCCTCTTCAAATCACATCACTTGGGACTGTAGGGCCACCTTTCTATCAAAGATCAGGTGTTAAATGAAAGAGGTGTTTTTATTTTTTGGTTGTGCGGAATGGTATGTCAATACAGCATTCCGCACAACAAATAAACTTAAGTTAGAATAAATATGTATTATAGCCCATATTTCTATATTATGTATATATAATCTTTTGGCCATATATATATATATATATATATATATATATATATATATATATATATATATATATATATATATATATATATGTGTGTGTGTATATATATATACATATATATACATATCTGTATATATATATATATACATATATATATATACATATATATATATACATATATATATGTATATACATATATATATACATATATATATACATATATATATATACATATATATATATATACATATATATATGTATATACATATATATATACATATATATATATATATACACATGTATACATATATATATACATATATATATATACATATATATACATACATATATATATATATATATATATATATATATATATACATATATATACATATATATATATATATATTTTGTAAATATGGGAAGCGAAGTGTCTTTTTTGGAACTTTTATATACAATCACTAAAAGATATTTTGCATGTAATTTACATTAAATAGCTGTTTTTCATAACTCTCACAGTAAGAATTGCATCAATATACTGTGAATCGTATTCATCATACAACAACTTACTGTAATTTTACAATTTGTCTCAGTTTATTTCTATAGCACCAATTCACAACACGTCATCTCAAGGCACTTTACAGTTCACCAGATCATCCAGCTGTGATATTACAATATATTGCTTTGAAAGTACAACTGCATACTGTAACTTTCCAGCTTCAATAACAAAACAATGATCTTGATATTACAGGACATTACTGTGAAATTACAGCATTTTCGTTCAAATTGATAAATTTAAGGCCCTGTACTTTTACATGATGTAATGTGAAAATAATGTACAAGTTGACAGTAATTTACTGTGAATTTATAGCGTATATTGTATTCTAAAAATATTTACTGAGAAAGTAATGCAAATGAATTCATTTTCAGTTCATTTACAAACATTGAACACACAACTCTTTAGTCAATGTTAGCTCAATGGCATATTCATTAAAAAAATACATGTTTTTCAACAGACAACAAATTATAAGAACCTTAAGAATAAAATAAATTAAACTTTCTGCACATAAACATCTTAAAATCCATATCAGCATGCTCTGCCACTGAAATTAGTCTTCACACAATTGGCCAGTTGGTAAATTAAACCAAACCCTGTTGTGCGTGTAAATATATATAGATATTAAAGTGTTCATATATAAACCTTTATATCTATATATTGTAAAGATATTTCTACAGAACATTGTGTGAAATTCTGTATATATATATATTTTGTTTGCACCATCAACACCAAGTCAAATTCCTTGTAAGTGCAAACCTATTTGGCAATAAACTTTATTCTGATTTGGAAATATTGTGTCCTTTACAACGTTCTACCAGAAGAGGTCAGTGTTTACTCTCCTACGGGTGTATCAGATCTATGCCATTTTAATGGCAGCAAAAGCAAATACCAAAGCAGCATTAGACAGAAAAATAAAACAGTTATTCTAAATTTGTTCCCTTTTTCTAATTTTCTTCTTCTTTTTTCTGGCTACAGGTATCTTTGGGCCATTGGCAAAAATGTGTGGAAGAGATGGAAGAAGAGATTCTTTGTCTTGGTCCAGGTAGGTACATTCAGATCATTTTAATTCACTTTAGAGACATTATAATGGAAACTGCTTACAAAGAACAGTATAATATTGCTATTTTATAATTGTTGTGTGACTCTGTATTTTCTGTATTTTGGGAGCATTTTACTTGTAACATCTCCCTTCCTGAATTAGATGAGATAGAGTGCTGCAAAAGCAATAATATCTAAAAATGTCTTAAAGTAAGTGTATTTACCCTTAATTTGAGCAAAATCAAATTAGGTTATTTACTCTTAAAATAAGATAATATGCACTTGAAATAAGGCTGCAATGTTTTTTTTTTCTTATTTTAAATGTAAATAGTCTTTTTCCACTGGCAAAGTCTTTCACTTACGTCTTCAGTTCAGGACAAAATGCATTTATTTTCAGAAAAAAATACTTTTTGCAATGTGATGAAACCTGATATAATATCCATATTTATCACGTATTTGTGATTAATCATTTGGGTGCTTCTTCAATATGATTAATTCATCTACGCAAGTCAGAGGTTTGACTAAACCTCACTGAGGTATGAGCGACCGCTTGTGCCGTTTCAAACGGCAACAGTAAAAGCATCTGTGTTTGTTTAAAATATGGGGATGTTTTTAGTAAATTTTGAAAAAGACAAAAAAAAAAAACGTGATTACATTTTAAAAAAGAACTGTTTAAAAAAGAGAAATCCTCCTTCCTCGTGAGAGCTAATTTATGGATCCAACGTTTTATTTTTTTTTTACAAACCACGTGTGTGTGTGTGTGTGTGTGTGTGTGTGCAGTGAGAAAAAGAGAAGCAGCACAGCTGTCTTCTTTTTGCTGTCAGATGAATGATGGAAAGGCCAAGCAGGCTTTTGTCAGGAGATAGTTGGGTGGGTGGGGGTGGCGGGTGGAGGCCATTTCCTGGTGGCTCCACATCGGGAGGTGGGCAGCAGGCGGTAGAGAAGGGGGTGGGCGGCAGTAGGCCTGTCTCCTCTGCGTTAGAGAGGATATGTCTCAGAGCTACAAGTTGACAGCGGATTGACAAAGTCGAGTGAACACTAGCTGGTCTAACACTTGCAGCTAGAAAAGCCTGAGCGCCGCCAACTTGAAGCCTCTCACTTGCTCCCAGCTAAATTTATAGCAAGTGACAAATACTGGTCAATAGACTCATGTGTATGTGTTTGTTTTTATATCTGTCTGTACATGAAGTTTGAATGGAGAAACAAAGGTGCTGTGCGTTTCATAGACGCTGGGCTGCAGAGCTAAAAATTCAGTGGATCTTCTTTTGGCCATTGACTAACTTCTTCAGAGGTCAAAAACTGGTTGATGTGACGACATGATTTACATCCAAACCACGCCTGCATTTGGTTGAAAAGCCATAATTTTCAGCTCATTGAAAAGACGTTGAAGACGTCTTTTCATCATTTATTATTGGACTAAAGTTGGACCAAATCAGACCGACCAAACAGCCCAATTCTCAATAACTATTTCTGGACTAAATCAAGATTATGACAGACCAACCAGATTTAGCCTAAACACCAATGTCTACATGATGCATTGTATTAATTATTCTATTTATCCTAATCAAATGTTTGGATCAACTTAGTATTTTAGTTCCAACCTTATCGGACAATAAAATATTAAAAAGCCTTTTAATTTGAAGGATTGTTATTGTGCATCTTGGTTGTCTGAGGTGTAAAAAAAAAGAAAAAAACATTTAACTCAGGGAAAGAGCAGGGTATGAAAAGCCTTTGCTTTTCTAACGTATTTTAGAACACATGGATCATAAATATATATTTTTTAGTACCTAAATGTATATATATGAAAAAAATCTGGAACAAATAAAGCTGGATATTTTAAATCATTCTAAATCCAAACCTTTAGTAAAAATAAAAAATTATTTGATAACATAACCTTCTCATTTATTCGTCTTTAAAGTGGTTAAATTGTACTTTTTTGTTTCTTTGATAGTTTTGCATTGTTTAGACCTTAGTAAAAGTCTATAAGGTGAGAAGGTTTGACCAGGTTATGAAGCTGGTTATGGATTTTAAAAAAAGTGAAACAGAAAAACTAAATTAAGCACGGCTCAGTGTAATAGTAATGATGTTATAACCTGCTTTTTACCTTTAGACTATGATCTTTTCATGTTAATGAAGACAGCAGAGAGAAGTGGAATTACCTATTTTTTTTTTTAATTATTGTTCATCTTCTTCCTTGTTATGTTTGTTGTCTTTAAAAAAACAACCTAAGAGCTATTTTTCAAGGGAAGCGCTCTAGCTGCTCTGCTCACTGTTGGCGCTCTGAACAAACAGAGCCCTGTGACCGTAGGGGGGTCAGAACGCCCTCCGTGTTTCTTTGGTTGTTGCTTTTGGCCTCTTCAGTAGTGACATAGGGGAACCTTAATGTGAGGCTGTATCATGAGCAATATTGGTTCGTTGTATTTATGTGGTAACATTTTCCCACAATTCTTACTTAACAGCTCATGGGTTTGCACTTAAGGCTCTGTATACCTGCCAGTTGCCTAGTTTAACTACTATTTCATCAGCCAATGTTGTGCCACCTAATTAAAATTAAAACAAACTCGCTCACGTTCATAGCTCACTTTTTCACAAGTTCACAAACCTATAAATGTTATGTAATGAAACTAGCTCAAGTTCATTAGGTAAATTAAAGCTACAGTGTGTAATAATTACAGGGATATACAGTCAGAAATGTAATATATTATACATAACTATGTTATTTATCATCATCTACGAGCTCAGCCTCTTAACCTTAATATTTGCGTTGCCTTAGAATTCGTTATTTATAATTACATAGGAGCGGGTCTCGCAGCCATGGAGGCAGACATCTTTGCGCTACGGCAGCTCAGGTCCAGTCAGAATTCTGACTTTATTTCAGAATTCTGACTGAATTCTGACAATAAAAAAAGTCAGAATTCTGAGAAAAAAGTCAGAATTCTGACTTTTTCCCCATACTATACTGAAATAAAATAAAAAAAAATCAGTTAACTTTTTTTTTTTTTCATTGGGTCTAATCATCTTCCGTAGTTTTCTACTCATTTCAACAGCAAAAAGGTATCTGCAAAATTCAACAACAGCAAAAGCTCTCTGAACCAGTTTAATCAGCCATTCAGCATCATAGCCATCTCTGAAACAGGAATCCCTCATGAGAAGGAGGCTGTTCAATTAAATCATTAGAGAGGGGAAAACTGGGGCAGCAGTAGCTATGTATGTTGACAAAAACTTAAAATATAAAATAGTAGAAAACCATGACGAGATGTGATGACCAGAGTGATTAAAAATGCATTTGAGCCTTTATTAGTTATATATTTATGGAAAAGTCGAAAAATTTGATTGTTAGTGGTATATATAGAGCTCATTCCAATATAGTTCCAATATGGACATATTTAAAGAATGGTTTGAGCAAACATACACAGTAATATCTCAGAAAGTCTTCTTCATCTGTGGGTCTTTAATTCACATCTACTTACTTAATCATAAACCTACTTAAGAGTTCAATAATATCATGTACAGTTTGAGCCTTTCCCCCCAAATCACTAGTATGATCACAAATAACCATGCCAAATTAATAGATAATATACACTCACCGGCCACTTTATTAGGTACCCCATGCTAGTAACGGGTTGGACCCCCTTTTGCCTTCAGAACTGCCTCAATTCTTGGTGGCATAGATTCAACAAGGTGCTGGAAGCATTCCTCAGGGAGTTTGGTCCATATTGACATGATGGCATCACACAGTTGCCGCAGATTTGTCGGCTGCACATCCATGATGCGAATCTCCCGTTCCACCACATCCCAAAGATGCTCTATTGGATTGAGATCTGGTGACTGTGGAGGCCATTTGAGTACAGTGAACTCATTGTCATGTTCAAGAAACCAGTCTGAGATGATTCCAGCTTTATGACATGGCGCATTATCCTGCTGAAAGTAGCCATCAGAAGTTGGGTACATTGTGGTCATAAAGGGATGGACATGGTCAGCAACAATACTCAGGTAGGCTGTGGCGTTGCAACGATGCTCAATTGGTACCAAGGGGCCCAAAGAGTGCCAAGAAAATATTCCCCACACCATGACACCACCACCACCAGCCTGAACCGTTGATACAAGGCAGGATGGATCCATGCTTTCATGCTGTAGACGCCAAATTCTGACCCTACCATCCGAATGTCGCAGCAGAAATCGAGACTCATCAGACCAGGCAACGTTTTTCCAATCTTCTATTGTCCAATTTCCATGAGCTTGTGCAAATTGTAGCCTCAGTTTCCTGTTCTTAGCTGAAAGGAGTGGCACCCGGTGTGGTCTTCTGCTGCTGTAGCCCATCTGCCTCAAAGTTCCACGTACTGTGCGTTCAGAGATGCTCTTCTGCCCACCTTGGTTGTAACGGGTGGTTATTTGAGTCACTGTTGCCCTTCTATCAGCTCCAACCAGTCTGGCCATTCTCCTCTGACCTCTGGCATCAACAAGGCATTTCCGCCCACAGAACTGCCGCTCACTGGATGTTTTTTCTTTTTCGGACCATTCTCTGTAAACCCTAGAGATGGTTGTGCGTGAAAATCCCAGTAGATCAGCAGTTTCTGAAATACTCAGACCAGCCCTTCTGGCACCAACAATCATGCCACGTTCAAAGTCACTCAAATCACCTTTCTTCCCCCTACTGATGCTCGCTTTGAACTGCAGGAGATTGTCTTGACCATGTCTACATGCCTAAATGCACTGAGTTGCCGCCATGTGATTGGCTGCTTAGAAATTAAGTGTTAACGAGCAGTTGGACAAGTGTACCTAATAAAGTGGCCGGTGAGTGTATTTATTAATACCTCAGATAACAATACGTTAAGTGTATTAATAATTCAGCATATTAGTGATCATCTTACAGTATTTGTTGTCAGGCACAATTTCTATAAAATCTGAGGATAAAAGTTATCCACACTTTAAAAGAGTAAGAACAGATGAATCACTAAAAGAGTGCTTCAAAGAGCACTTATTAAAACATGGAGTCTGTTTTTAAGAAGATAATGTTGAAATACCATATGATAATTTTCTGAATATTTGTAAAGTATTATACAATAAAACTGTCCATTAATAATATTCTCTCATTAAAACAAATACCCGGGAGCTGCAAAGATCGCAAAGGCTTTACAAAATGCCTGCAAAAAAAATAACAAATTATATAGAGATTTCATAAGGTATAGGTTTTTGGAAGTAGAAAATAAGTATAAGAAATATTAGAATAATCCTGTTTAGCTATTCTACAAATAGCTAAACAGGATTATTGTAGTTAATTATTAGATAGAAATAAAAAAAATATCAAAGGGATTTGGAGTGTATTGAATAATTTCATCAAGAAAAATTTGGGAAAAATTGATTTTCACAGATTTTTGTAAATAACGATAGCAATTTTCAGGACATTCATGATGTTCATAATTTAAATAAATATTTTGTTAGTGTGGGACCCAAACTTGTAGAGAAAAGCCTGAATGCTACAACACCGGAGCTCCGAATGAAACATTAATCAGCAGAACTCCTTATTCATTGTTTCTCACTGCTGTGGGAGAAGAGGAAATTATAGATATTTTCAATAAATGTAATAACAAGAGGTCAACTGACTGTGATGGCATTGATATGACAGTAATTAAGAAGGTAATTGAGGAAATTATTCAGCCTCTGACTTACATCTGCCGTCTGTTATTTACGTTGGGTAAATTTCTAGAAAAGATTAAAACAACCAAAGGTATTCCATTTTATAAATCTGGGAACAGACATAATTTCCCAAATTATAGACCCATTTCTCTACTTCCACAGTATTCCAAAAATACACAACAAGGGTGTACATGTGGATTTTTGCTGATGTGTTTGTGTATGTATGTATATGTTAGTTTACATTTATGTCATTTAGGTCTTTGACAGGTTTGATTCTCCAGGATTCTTCAGAGAACAGACTGACAGAGTTCCAACAGAGAAACTCTTCGAGGTTTCAGGTTTCAGGCAGGTTCAACCTGGGAAGCAGAGAGGACAAAACAAATTAGGTTCAGGTTTTCTGGGAGTCAGAGATTCAGACAGGCAGGTTGGCTCAGGCTTGCTAACCATAACTGGCAAACACTCTGGCGTCGAAGTGTAGCTCTCCGCCTCCTTAAGTACTGGTCTCCTGATGAGCAAACGAGCCGCAGGTGGTGCAGTCAGCTCCAGCTCCAGGAGACCTAGAACGCCCTCTGGTGGACAAAAGTGGACAGACCTCCAGATCCCAACACATGGGAAAATATTGAGGGGCAAGACCATGTAAAAGCTAAAAAAAAGGCCAATCTATAAATGCCAAAAGATGAGTAATGTGTTGTTGTATCTTAGTGTTGGTTAAAAGGCGTACAGCAGCATTTTCAATAAGCTGAAGTCAACAAATTAAAGACTGGCTCAGCCCAACATGAAGAGTAGTTATCTAAGCAATTCATAATGGAAGGAGGAATTAAAATCTCAAAAGGATGTCGTTAGAGAGAAAAAAAGGCTTAAACTTTGGCCAATTGTCCCACGGGATAGAAAAAAAACTTTTAATCACCTGTCGGGTTCATAAATGTAAGCTTTGCAAAAGAAGAACTGAAATACACAATAATGGATAAAATTTCTGCAGAAAGGAGAGACAGTGGGAGACTGGTGGCACCAGTCTCCCACTGGACCTCCTCCACAGAGCGTTTATTAACAGAACATGACGCATGGTTACAAACAGAGTATTGTTCTGACAGAACAATTGATCAGTTCATAAAGACAGGACGCTCCATCGGAATGACAAGGCAGGATGGTCTCCTGCCTGGATCATGAGACAGGAGTGGAGCATCCCCTCGCACAAATGTTTTATAAGCACACATTAATTTTATAATCATCATTGAATAAACCTAACATCACCCTAAATATTAGTTTTAGTCAACAGCTCTTTTAAATTAATTTTGTCAGAGTCTTGGTCTGTTTGTTCCTGTTTTTCTTGGTTTTCCATTTGTTGTCCTCTGCTGCCCTCTTGTGTCCTCCCTTGCTCTGTTTTTCTGTTCTGCCTGCACCTGTTTTCAATCCCCTCGTTAGCCCTCTCTTTGTCTCTGTCCCCTTTAAAAGCCCTCCCTCTTCAGCTCCTGCTTGCTGGATCCTCGTCTAACTTCTGTCAGCTTACCTCGTCTCTCCCTGGCTCCTAGTTTTGGTTAACCCCTGATGTCTCCTTGGTTCAGGTGCGTTAGTAGTTATCTGTTGGACTTTGATTCCTGCCCCTGGACCTGTGAACTTTATTAAACCAACTTTAATTCACCTCTGCCAACTGGTCCTCCAAACAAACACCGCCTCATGACAAATTTAAAATCCGTTTATTTATATAGCGCCTGTTCACAACATGTGTTATCTCAAGGAACTTTACAGTTTACCTTTATGCAAGCCTCTGCACCAAATGTCAATTGACACCCTGAGACCAGCAAAACGTTCCAGCTAATAAAATTCCCTCATACTTCTCAAAACAGAATGGTTTGGAAATAGGAAAAGCTAACTGGTTAGCCAGTAGCTAGAGCATGCTAGCAGTCTTGAACCAAGAGCAAACGTTTTAGATTGACATCTATCAATTTATGACAATTTATAGATGCCACACATGCTTAGTGTGAGGGATTTCCTTCGAGTCAATGAGTCGATGCAACCAACTGGTTTTCCTTAGATAGAAAACTTAAGAAAAATTTCTAAATTTGATTTTGCTGTTTGTGAATGAGGATAATCACTGATGCAGCTTAAAGGGAAGCCATGAATGGATCGATTGATGGAATTGAAGTTATGTCCATAATAGGGATGCATGATATAATGATGTTGCATTGGATAGCGGCTGTTATTCATCATTTTTTATACATTAATGTTTTTGAGCCCTTTATAAATAATGCACTAAAGCCAGGCATCGGTCTATAACTATAAATATCAGTGTACTGTGGTTGTCTTGTGTTCTCAACAATAGGAAAGTATTCAATACAGTATTCAATAAATATATGTTTAAGCTCATTTTTGGAAAATATAAACCCTATTTAAAGAACACACACACACACACATATATATATATATATATATATATATATATATATATATATATATATATATATATATATATATATATATATATATATATATATATATATATATATATATATATATATATATATATATATATATATATTATATTTCACAATATATTATTTTGTATAATCTGGATTATTAAAATGATAGATTATACTTAGTATAATCTATAATTTTTAGAAAATTAAAGTAAAGAAAAATGGGCCCTACTGAAATACTTGCATCTAAAATATACTTTAATCTAAGAATTTCCCAACTTTGTTTATTATTCTATGCAGTTCAAGTAAAATAAACGGTGTGAAACTAGTAAGTTATAACTGGATTATTGGCACTAATACAGGAACCAATGCAATCGAATCCCGTGCAAACTACACTGTGTATGAATATTTGGTAATAGGCTAAGGATTAAAAATCTTGACCCATTTTTTTTACAATTTACAAAAGAGCTAAAAAATCCCATTCAAGAAGGCTGCAGAGTCTTCAAAAACTCTCCATGACACAAGACAGCACTTCTCTGGATGTTTCCTTTTGGAGGATGTGATGGAAATTAAGTTTTTAAAACATATTGACCAAAATATGGACGAATCCTCTATCAGTCCTGGGTAAGTTGTTCTCTGTATGCGGTAGGTCTTTCCTTGGGTGGCTGATCTTTTGAAAAATAAAATGCAATGGTTCTTTTTCTATCTTTGTGGACGTCCTATGGGTTTGCGAGGCAAACCTGTAAGCTTTAAGAATTCAGATATTTGTGTTGGTTTAATTAATTTAATTAATTTAATTTACAGCAGGCACTATTCAAGTAGACTGAGCAATAATTATTTGCTTTGTGACCAAAACGAGGACTAAAACTGGGACTAAATGACGTGACTAAAAAAGGAGTAAAGCTCACTAACAGCTGTTTTTTCACTCCACCTGTTCAGTTCAGTTCAGTTCAGTTTATTCGAACAACAAAACAATATAAGATGTGTAAATACAACACAACACAATGAATACATAAACCATAATAAATTGTTCGAAAAGGAATGGGACGAAGTATAAACTTTTAAGTTTCCCATCCCTAATGAATCAAGAGACCTAAGTTGCTCATTTAACTAGTTACATTCACTCTTCCATATTAATCTACCTGTTTTTTATCTTTCCTCTTCTACATATTTATTCAAAAGTAATTTTTTGTACCTTCTCTTAAACAAATTTATGTTCACACTCTGCTTTAAACACGGCTGTAGACTATTCCATAACTTCACTCCACTACTTGATATAGTCATTCTTTTCATCTCTGTTCGTACCGTCTTCGTTCTGAATACTGCCTCTCCTCTAAAATTATATTTTTCATCTCGTTCTTGAAACAATTCATTTATATTTTTAGCCACTAGTTTGTTTTTTACTTTATACATTACTTGCGCTGTCTTGAATTTTACCAGGTCTGTGAATTTTAATGCATATAGCTGTATAAATAATCGATTGGTGTGCTCTCTAAATCCTACTTTGCATATTATTCTTATTGCTCTTTTTTGTAGTGTGCATATGGCTTGTAATGTGCTCTTATAGATGTTACCCCAAACTTCTACACAGTAAATCAAATATGGCAAAAACAATGAAAAATAAAGCATTTTTAGTGATTTTGGGTTCAATATATGACTCGCCCTGCTAAGAATAGCACAGCATTTGGCAAGCTTATTTTTCACATAGCTTACATGTGGTTTCCAGCAGATCTTGTGGTCTAAAATCACACCAAGAAACTTTATTTCATTCACTGCCCAAGTATGTTCTTGACAAGAACACAGGAAGTACGAACTCGAGGAGAACACGCAGCATAAATATGGGTCAATTGGAGCAGAAGCGTTCTGATGACATCACCACATTCAAGGCTAGTCTGGAGCTGCGTTTCACCTCCTGTGATCTCTGATATAAGACAGAGTTTGCTATCCTGTGCCTCAGTGTCAGAATCAGAAAGTACAGTAAATTCGTTGGTTTGTATAATTTAAGTATTCTTTGAATATTGTTTAAATGGAAATCTTTTTCCAAGTCAAGTAGAACACCCCAAAGCCTTTAGGGAACCTTTAGCTGCAGCCATCTTTTTCTTAGTGATGTAGCACCTTTGTAAAGGGTAACATTTTTCCTGGAACTTTTAATTAATATTAGACAGGATTCAAATTTATACTTTTTATATAATATACAGAATGACTTTATCAGGGCTATTAAAAAGCTTTCATCTAGTCATGGTGATATATGTAAAACAGTGAGTACTCCTACCTCACTTTCTGTTTCTTCATCTTAGCTTTAGCTTAGTGACAGCTGAGAGAGAGTGATGGGAATGACAGACTGACAGGGAACTGGGTGGTGTAGGGTCTGGCTTTTAAGGGAGGGTGTAGGGGGTTGGCAGGATCTGAGTACTATTAGATCTGCCTTAGTGTGGTCCTGTAGGCCAAAGAGCTGCTGCAGTTTCAGTGCAGCTTCCTCCCTGATGGCCTTAGGTGTCATCAGTGCCGTCTTAGGCAATGTCATTTGTCACAAACACAAGGGAAACCCAGCATGTAAACCGCAGTCCCCCCGCTCACCCCCATTTGCACACTCTCACCCCCCCCCCACACACACACACACACACACAGCACAGAGGGACAGCATGTTTCTTTTCTTGTGACCTTTGTCTTTGCCCCTGTCTTCCTACTCCAGGTACACAGCACCGATATCCACTCCAGTCATTATGTAAATGTTGATTTTCAAAACATTCTTGGTTTATAAACTTTTATTATAATTCATTACCTTGGAAGTAAAATATTAAATGTTTTTATGTACCCCCTATTTGCTTTGCATATATTTTAGGGATTACTTTTGGTAGAAATTAATGAAGGTATTGGATCACCTCTTTTGACATAGAAGAAATACAATATTGATAATTAGACAAAGGGATTATTATATATTTATGCCTGGAAGAGGATGATCAGCCACATATAGTTTATTAAGTAGCAAAAGCAGGAAGAGCCATACTGCTGAGAGCGAACCATCAGAGTGGAGTGCAGACTGATCTATTTGTGCGCAAAGACGCATTTCTGCACAAGCACAGATGTGACCAAACAGAATGTAGCAGCATTGCTGATATTGCTTAGCAGATTACAGCACAGTGGTGCATTTTAAAGGTATGACAGACCACCCGCTAACATTTTTATTCAGTCTCGGCCCATCAACCAAAACTCACACCCATGACTTAATATGTCATCAGAGATCCATGTTTAGCTTGTCAGTGTCATGATGGGATTAAGGTTCCTAACCCACATGCAGAACACAAACGGAGTCAGATGAAAAGTTTGACTGTTTATTGAGAAAACACAATATTATTAAACTGATGCTGGGAAACAGATCCGGGACTGGTCACACGGGGTTCTCTGCAGAGAGGGATAGTTGGGTTAGCCAGGATTCAGATGATCTTGTCAGAGGAGTTGTGCAGGTCTGTACCTGGGATGCGGTTCAGGCTGAACAGCAGAGGGAGGGAACCAGGAGGGTCCAGAGGCAGATGGTCGGCAGAGGGCTAGGCAACGGCAGGGCTCGGCTTCAGACATGTCAGTGTTCAGGTTCAGAGTTTCTTCCAGTTCTCTTCTAGAGAGCGGGCAGGCAGGCTCTGATAGTTTAAGCAATGAAGTGCTTCTGAGAGCAGGCAGGCAGGTTTCAGCTGAGAAACTCTACCAGAGTTCAGTCAGGTTTCTTCCTAAGAAGCAGAGAGGACAAAAACTGGTTAAATTCAGATTCTAGTTTTCAGGGGAGTCAGAGAATCAGACAGGCTGGTTGGCTCAGGCTTCGCTAACCATAACTAGCTTAACACTCTGGCGCTGGAGTGTAGTCCTGCTGCGGCTTAAATGCCGGTCTCCTGATGAGCCAATGAGCCGCAGGTGTGGTCGTCAGCTCAGCTCCAGGAGACCTAGGGCGCCCTCTGCTGGAGAAAGGTGGACAGACCTCCAGATCCCAACAGTCAGTTCTGGTTATCGTCATTTAAAAAAGTAGCGTCAACAAAATCTTTTCATCACTGGTAACGAAAACAACACTGGATGGAGGGAAAGATGAAAGCAGGCTTTAACAGAGACATCCTGAATGAAAACCTGCTCCAAAACACCTTCAGGCTCAAACTGGGCTGATCAGCTGAAAAACACAGAGCCAAGATCCCAAAGGGTGGCTCCAGAATCTCTGAACTGGTGGCATCAGATTCAGAAAGACAGCTGGACGTGCTGCCAAATGAGGATCAACAAAGTATTAGGCAAAGGCTGTGAATACCTTTGTAAATCTGATTTGGCAGTTTTCTGTTTTCCACATTACCATCTATGGAGACAGGAGCTTCAAAAGAATCCCATAGATGCTGGTCTACTGCAGGGATAAATTAATATCATCTCACATTTCTATTTCCTTTTTCAAAATAAAAGCTCTTTTCCAGTTTAATAATGCCTTTCACAATTTCATTTGCACCCTAAAATTAAATAAAAAAAATGTATAGGTTATCGTCAAAGACGGATGAGAAAATCTCTCTACCATCATTAAAGTGGGAAGCAGACCTGTCATTCACTACTGTCAGTCATTTTTGGCTACAAATATGTTTGAACATCTTCAGTATGACTATAAATCCCCAATTTGCAGCTTATACGATACAAAATTTCTCACAGAACGCACTATTTGGGATAAAGGATCTGTACCACTGCAGGGACAACACACCGGATGATCACGCACACGCTCTGTGGTTTGGTGCATCTGTTCATAAGTTCTGGCTGGAGCTCTGTCAGGAATAATCACTATGGCTAAAGTGTATATTGTGTATATTGGGTGATTTAAATGGTGTCAATGTAGACAGGAAGTGTACAAAATGGTCCTCACGGAGTTGGGTACCACAAGGACAACTATTCTCATGAACTGGAAAATGAAAAATAACCTTATTATTAATCAATTTAGGATTTTCTTTTAGATCACTTCAGCATGGAAATAGTGTCTACCTGCTCTCTGGTCCCTGCTTATTAGCCTTATCTCCTAGAGGGGACGACAGGCTGCCATCCTATGGCTTTGGAGAGTCAGGTGGGAGGCTTGGGGGATCTGAGAACTTGGGTTCCTGGGTGTCTTTGGGGTCGTGGGGGTTGGGTGGGTGCTATCTTGCATCCCCATTCCAGGTAGCTTTCTTTTAGCATTTCACGTGAAACGGGCCTCTCCTCACAGGCGGTGCAACCCAGGGAAAGAGAAAGACTGAGCTTGTGCTCTGAGTTTTAAACCATGGATGACGTAGGGGTATTTTCCTGTTGAAGTATCAGCCTCCTTAAATCAGCTGATTGGTCCATGCGTGAGCTGACCGTCCCTTTGACCGGAACTTCCCAGACGTTCTTTGTTCTCTTTGTGCAAAAGAAAGGGGGATGGTTTGAAATGGTTCATCCAGTTGATTTGGGCTCCATTGTGGCAAAATATCCCAACAATGTTTAAGCAGGTTTTTTAATTAATTTGCGATTAATCTCGAGTTAACTGTTGATATTATGTAAATAAAATCTTTAATCGTTTGACATCACTAGTATGTATGTATATGTATATATATATATATATATATATATATATATATATATATATATATATATATATATATATTGTCACATTCTTGTCAGGAGGCCGAGCAGTCTTGGAGGCGGGACCCAAACTGGTTGAAAGAAGAACAAGCTTTGGAGAGTTTTCAGCAGACAACATTTTAATTTCTTCTTGTGCAGGACATCAACCAAACCACACCAACCAAGAACAATGGCAGACATGTTTCTTATACCCCGTTCACACTACCCTTAAAAAACTGAGCCGAGACCGGTCCGAGCTCAGTAACTGAGATAACTTGTCGTGTGTGAACGGAAACAACCTGAACTGAACCGAGATAGACATAACCGGACCGCGCTAACTGCAGACCAGTTCCCGAGGTGGGTTCGGCTCGGTTTTTTCCTGGCTCGGTTCTCTGATAACAAGAGTGCATGAGCAGAACGCGTCATCGCCGACTGGCTGAACATGCCGATTCACACTCCATTCCCAAAAGCCGACTTTCTCAAGTACATCCGCGCAAGGTTGCCGTCTTCGCCTGACCCACCGCAAACACGGAAGTACAGCAATAATAATCAAGCATAACTTTCTGAATGTGACGGGCGCCGCCATTTTGATTTGCTTGATTCCCTCCTCCTTCGTCTTCTTCTTCTTGGGTTTTACGGCGGTTGACAAACAGCGTTTGGTGCATTACCGCCACCAGCTGCTTGAGTCCCTCCTTCAATCCTAGCAGTAATACCGCACATCGTCACTAGGAGGCGAGGAGTCGAGGCGTCGAGATAACCGAGATAAGTGTGACGTGTGAACGGTCGTCAAAACTGAGCTTGGCCTGGTTACCGATCCAAGCTCGGACCGATCTCGGCCTGGATCGGTTTTTCAAGGGTAGTGTAAATGGGGCTATAAATAGAGGAGGAACTAAATTGGAAGAAAACCATTTTTAAAAGGCTGTTCAGCTTCAAAATAAGAAGAAAAGGAAAATTTGGTTTAAACAAACAACTACTTAAGAAATACTTTTACCAATAAATACAGAAACAAATATATTAATTCAATCCAAACAAATACTCAAACTCAATAAAGAAAATACCATACATCAGATCAACCTCCCCCTTCTTCAATTATCTAATGGTACAGTCCTGTACACACCTGCTTGGACAGTGAAACAGCAGAGGTGAGTATTTCAAAATATTTTAAATCTTTAAGCCATGAATGTCCCTTTTATAAATAAACAAAAACAAAATATTGTAAAGTGAAATCAACTTACCTTTTTACAAAAATAAAAACAAGATGTGGCCAACCAAAGAACCACAACCCAAAACAACAAAAATAAACCAGAACCTGTGTTTAGCTGCTACTATAGATATATATATATTTAGTGTAATTGTTTTTATTTAAATGTTTTATTGAATTTTATTAACCTAAAATCTGTGATCTAGCAAACATTAATTCTGTATTTTTCAACAAGTTTTGAAGAATTATAGCTGTTTTTTAGTTATCTTTATATTTTATTCACTGTAAAATTCTTACAGTGAAAAAGCAGTTTTTAGGTACAGGAGGAATTTTAAGATCTGTTTAGGAACAACAGATGAACAGATGTTTCTGTCAAATAAATAAATCTAAATTATTCTGGTTAGAGCAGCTACCAGAAAAGCTAGTTTTAGCTATATATGTTTACAGTTGTCTTGGTGCTGGAAGGCCATTAGTGCCAGGTATAAATTACATTTTAAAGTGTCTGAAGAGAACTTGGTGCCCTGTTTAAATCCTCATAAATATGAAAAATCATTCAATCAGTCTAAAGCCACAGAAGTTATTAAAAATTATATGATTCATTTGTTGGCTTGTCAGGAATCTTAAAGAAATCACTGCAAGTATCCAACCTGCTTAATACAATTAGACTGGATGATCAGGTGAACTGTAAAGTGCCTTGAGATGACGATGACATGACCTGACGCTATAGAAATAAACCGAATTGAATCAAACACATGGAAAGGTTTTCTATATCCGGTCCTAATCGTTTAGCCTTTTTAATTCAACAGTTGCTTTCTTCAAGCCAAACTTCATTAATTGGACAGTTTTTTTAAGGATGCGGGAGTTTGGAGAAGCTCTAATACCTTAATAATGTTTTTTTTTTTCTCTATTTGAAAATGCAGATTCAGCCTTTTACTGGATGACATATCATTTTCTTTGCAGAACTGTCTCCTCTGTTATCAGATGCTTGCTTCCTAGGAGGAATATTTGATGATGCCTTTATATATTTTTTTGTTTAATGTTGAATAAAATGACATTTTCTACAGACCAGAGTAGTTGATAAACATGTAAAAAGCTATATCCTTCCCAGTCAAGTTAAAAAGGTGATGCATTCAATACAGAACAGGATCATTTTGCAGAGAAAGAACAATGTGACATTAAATTAAATATCATTTCCAGTACATGTCCAGACATCCTGGTGTTTGCAAGGCCAAACTTTCAGGGGGGTTAATAAGTTTAACTGTGGAGAGAAAGAAGGTTTTTGTTTCTTATTGACTGCAGCCTCCTGCCAGAGGGGAGTATTGAAACCAGGGTGGGAGGGGTCAGGTACGATGATCTTCTTCTCCAAGCAATAAGCAGCAGCCTGCTCTGGTCGCTGATGGTGGCAGATGGTGATGAGGAGGAGAGGAAGGAGTCAATGATAATGGAGATGTATAGTAATGTATAGTTAATACAACTATAGCCTATGTGTGCACATTACTTATGTTTTTGATAAAAAAAAATCCTTTTAGCTAAAATGCACCCCCAATGTTTAAAAAAAATAAACGTAGGAATAAATTACTTAAGCATTGTCATAAAATCAGATATATTAGCATCATTTGTTCAGATGGCATGCCGGTTCTTCCTGAATTCCACCATGATCTCCTTGGTCTTCTCCACCTTCAGGATCAGGCTGTTATCTCTGCTCCACCAGCTGCTCCACCTCCTCTCTGTAGTCCAGGTCGTTGTCGTCTCTGATGAGGCCCACCACCGTGGTGTCGTCTGCAAACTTCACCGTGTGATCTGTGGTGAACCTGGGGACGCAGTCGTGCGTCATCAGGGTGAACGGCAGGGGGCTCAGGACGCAGCCCTGAGGGGAGGGGCTTAGACTGATGACATCAGAGGCGTTCTGACTGAGGTCTGTTGGTGAGGAAGTCTAGCAGCCAATAGCAGAGGGGTGTATTGAAGCCCAGCTGTTCCAGTTTGCCCATCAGATGCTGTGGGATGATGGTGCTGAAAGCTGAACTGAAGTCCAGGAACAGCATCCATCGTGGGTGTTCTTCTCCTCCAGGTGTGCCAGGCTCAGGTGGAGAGCGGAACATATTTTCCTCTCTAGTAGGAAAAGTAGCCCACTTGATGATTCTGTTGGATATTTTCTGAAAATCTAAATCATTGATAAGACAACTCTGTTAGAAAGTTGGAGACTTTGTTATTCCTAAGCTTTAGCAGTGCTTTCACTTGATGGGATCAAAGTTATTCAGTGAATGAAGGTTGATTGGCAGAATTCCACGGCTGGCAGGATTTTGAATGAGAGAAGATAGATTGGTTATTAAAGTAAGTCTCTGATTTTGACATAAACAATGAGAAGGCTCACCCTTCCAGATGGGCTGAGGAGCTTAGTTTCCTGGGAGGAACTCGGATTAGAGTCATTGCTCCTCCACGAAGAAAGGAGCCAGTTGAGGGGGCTCAGGCATCTCTTCTGGATGCCTCCTGGTCGCCTCCCTCAGGAGGTGTTCCAGGCCTCTGTTTGGGAGGAGGCCTGGTGGAAGGCCCGGGACACACTGGAGGGAAGATATCTCTTAGCCCCTTGAACCCTACGGAACCACCGGTGGGTCCAGCTGCTACGTGATCTCGTAATTTTAACAAACCCCCAGTATTGATGTAAAATCATATTTGACACAGTTTGGTGACATTTTTGGATAAATGTGCCAAAATGGCCTCTCCGCCTAAGAAATTTCTCACTAATACCATTCTAAAATAAATATGATTCATCTGATTGAGTCCAAATTTGGTATATTTTTACACAACATTTAGATTTAAAAGTCTGTACTACTTTTTTTGTGCTATAAATAATATTTTGGTAGTGTTTTGCAATGTTTATTTCAAAGAAAATTTTGGCGAGGTTCAAAAAAATGCAAAATATTTTGTATTTTGTCCCTAATATTTCAGGCAGGGTCAAAGCTACAATGGTGCTGACACCAGAAAACCATTCTATGACATCTTACCTTTACAGACGTACCAAAAGTTTCTTCTTAAATCTAATAGCTGTGAGGCTATAAGTGATTTACTTTTGTGTGTTTTTGTCAGGCAGAAATTTATTTATACCCCCTGAGGGTGTAAGAGGTTAGCTGGCCTGGTGTCACCTCGGGGTCCCCCCCCAGAGAAGTTGGAGGAGGTGTGTGTGTTGATGGGGAAGTCGGGGCAGCTCTGCTCAGACCACTGCCTCCGCGACCCAAAACCAGGATAAAACGGAAGAAACTGGATAGACGGATGCACTGAGATTGTGTCAGTAAAATCAGCTTCCATTAGGTGTACACTCCTAAACCTCCAAAGCTTTCATTAACACTACTATTTAACTGGTCCATCCCCATATCTGTCAAAAAATCTCTGTAATAACCTCAAACACAAGTGCCAAAGTGTTAACTCCACCGCACCTCCCTGCAGAACACCCTAACACATTCAGTATTTCTCACACTGCCAGAAACATGTTTTCAAATCTGTGTCACTCAGACAGCCCTGCGTCAATTCTAACCTGGAAACAAGCGTGGATGTGTGCGATAAGATTTTCCTATTATAATGAATGACAGTTTCTGTGAATGCATGAAATGCAACCCTCCAAAATAAACCTGAAATATGTGCTGATATGACAGAAGAATCATGGGTTAATATGCTACAGTCTTTTTCTTATGTTGATAAATTGTAAATGAACCTAAATGCAGAAGAAAGGTTTCTGCTGCTGTTGCTTTAACCTTTTTACATCGTAACAAAGGGCAATAAGGGCAATAAGTTTGAACGAATGTCTACGTTCAATGCTGGTAATTTGCATTTAAAATGCGTATTTCAATCAGCCATTTTTACACGGAGAATCAAAAGAAATCGATAAATGTCAAGATGGGCAGTTTATTGATACATTACATTATATTTATGAAGACGTGCATAGCTTCTTGTTTCTAGATGTTTTGTTTTCTGGACTGACTATAAAGAAAAGTGTCTCTTTTATGTTTTATTGCTACAGGTTAGCCAGTACACCTTTGCAATGTGCAGCTACAGAGAGAAAAAGGCTGAGCCTGTGGAGCTTCTACAGCTGGATGGATATACTGTGGACTACACCGACCCTCAGCCAGGTAAATAAACACTGAACTGCATAGAAAGCGCCTTCGCTGGAACAATGATAAGAAAGATGGTAACAGCCTTTTTATCAGGGACTAAAGTGTGAATTCTCTGTATAACAAATAACACTAACCCTTTAGTGTTCCTGTACGACTAAAGTGTAGGAATACAGGCAGACCAAAGGCAGGGTTAAAAAAAAAGGCAAAGGGTATCTTTTTAATCCTATGTTAAAAAAAACATATAGATTCTATCATTACTGAGCATAAACTTCCAGGTAAATCATCTAAGAATGATTAGGGCTACCCTTTGGAAATTAATAATAGTTTCAGAGAATTTTATGAAAGCTTATATATACACTGCAAAAGAAGAACGGGATATATTTCTTGATCTGTTTCAATTGCTAAAAATGAATCACATCGTGATTTGACAACTGCAGAAATCTCACAGGTTATCCAAAATATTAGCAGTTGGTAAGGTTCCAGGGTCAATTGAATTTTACAAAACATTTGAAGAAAAACTATTAATTCCACTCATTAATATGTTAGAAGTGTCATAATGGGTTTTGGTTCCTAGCCCACATGCAGAACACAACCGGAGGCAGGGAAAAAGTTCAAAGGTTTATTGTTGAACACAGTCCAGAGAATAAACAGATCCAGGGTATCAGGTTCGGGACTGGTCTCGACAGGGTTCACAGTCCTGGAGTTTTGAGCTGAGCAGCAAAGGGGGGAACCAGGGGGGTCCAGAGGCTGACGGCAGGCTGAGGGCTTGGTGGAGGCTGAGTTTGGTTAGAGCTTGTAGATCACCTGGTTTCAGCTTCAGTTTCCCTTCCAGATTCTCCTGGGGGCTGGCTGGCAGATTCATGACAGGTTTGGTTCTCCAGGGTTCTACTGAGATCAGGCAGACCGATTTCCAACAGAGAAACTCTTCAGGGGATTTCTGGTTTCAGGCAGGTTCAACCTGGGAAGCAGAGAAAACAAAATGGATCAGGTTCAGGTTTCGTAGTCAGGAGACTAGACAGGCAGGTTGGCTCAGGGTTTGCTGTACCGTGACTGACTAACACTCTGGCACTGGAGTGAGGTCCTCCGCCTGCGTAAGTACTGGTCTCCTGATGAGCAGATGAGGAACAGCTGGTGAAGTCAGCTCCAGCCTCAGGAGATCCAGTACGCCCTCTGGTGGAGAAAGGTAGACAGAACCCCAGATCCCAACAGAAACACAAACCCCTAGGAAGGGATCCTCGGCGCCCTCTGGTGGGCAAGCCTCAGGATCCCAACAAGAAGAATCCTATCAAACAGGAACTTTGCCACCCTCATTAAGAATAGCAATGATAACATTGATTTTAAAACCAGGAAAACCCCCCACAGAATGCTCAAGATATACATCCATCCATCATCTGACACGCTTGTCCCGATTGGGGTCGTGAGGGGTGCTGGTGTCTATCTCCAGCAGTCAATGGGCGAGAGGCGGGGTACGCCCTGGACAGGTCGCCATTCCATCGCAGGGCAACACAGACACACTCACACCTAGGAGGATCTAGAGAAGCCAATTAACAGTCATGTTTTTGGACTGTGGGAGGAAGCCGGAGTACCCGGAGAGAACCCACGCATGCTCAGGGAGAACATGCAGACTCCATGCAGAAAGACCCCGGGTTGGGAGTCGAACCCAGAACCTTGTTGCTGCAAGGCATCAGTGCTACCCACTGAGTCTCTTCATATCCAATAGGCCTTATCGGATGTGACACAAAATTCTTTGTAAAGCTTTAGCAAGGAGACTTGACCCCTATATCCCACGCACAGTTCTTAACGATCAGAAAGGCTTTCATAGCATCAGATGGGAACTTAACATAATTCATTAAATGTTTGATACAAAAGATACAGCAGTACAATCACTGGATGCTTGGCAAGCTTTTGATAGAATAGAATGGCCATACCCATTTAATGTTTTACCCAGATATGGATTTGGACAGAAATTTCTTAAATTGATTCAAACTTTGTATACCAGCCTGTGTCTTGACAAACAGTTTAGTATCTAAATCACTTCGCTTGGAGCGATTACCTCGTCATGGATGCCCTCTGTCACCTACGTTGTTTATTATTGGCCATAGCTAGCTATGGCCAATAGGGACACAAACAAACATATCAGGCTTCTGTTTAGGGGAAAAGAGCATAAAATGTCCTTATATGTGGACGATGTGTTTTTTTCCCCGACTAAACTATCAATTAGTTTCCCAAATCTATTACAACAGATTGAATTGTTCGGACGGTTCTCAGGGTATAACATTAACAATGCAAAATCATCTAATTTACCTGAAAAAAAAAAAACT
Organism: Cyprinodon tularosa; assembly: GCF_016077235.1. Classification (NCBI taxonomy): domain Eukaryota; kingdom Metazoa; phylum Chordata; class Actinopteri; order Cyprinodontiformes; family Cyprinodontidae; genus Cyprinodon; species Cyprinodon tularosa. The sequence continues at coordinate 66,112 of NW_024037810.1, forward strand.
TTTCTAATGCAAAGGAAGGATTTACCTATATTGGTGAATTACAACTGATATCAAAACGATCCCCCCAGCAAACTATGATCCAGTAATTGGAGAAGTGAGTGAGATATCAGATCAATGGTTGAAGTTGCCCATGTCACTGATTTGCTGTATTAATCTGATTAAAATTTGTGTATTACAAATAATTTTATACCTGTTTCAATTGCTCCCATTTCCACTCCCAGGTTCATTTTTTTGACAAGCTTAATAGTACTTTTAGGAAATTCATTTGGAACAACATAAAACCTTGACTGAGGCTCAGGTTGCTGTACCTGCCATATATATATATATATATATATATATATATATATATATATATATATAAAACTCAATAAAGATATTGTTGAAAAAAGAAATCTGCTCAAAGAACTCAGCGATGTTCTTCTGCCCATTTTCCAGGTCTGGAAGGTGGCCGGACGTTCTTTAATGCTGTAAAAGAGGGAGAAACTGTGATATTTGCCAGTGATGATGAGCAGGATCGCATCCTATGGGTTCAGGCCATGTATAGGGCCACGGGTCAGTCACACAAGCCAGTGCCCCCCACCCAGGTCCAGAAGCTGAACTCCAGAGGCGGAACTGCTCCACAGCTTGATGCCCCCATATCTCAGTTCTGTAAGTTTTTTATGTCTTTTTGTTGAAAATGTACATCCTTTATGTGGATGATCCCAAAACGTACAGCAATCGGTAAAGAAATTGATCTGATATTTGATAAGAGTTGGTAAGCTTTTCTGTTTCCCTTCAGTCTTTGTGGTGTGCAGCCTTCCTGTAATCCATAGCTAACGGTTAGTGCAGACTGCTGACGGAGTGCTAGCTCTGCCTCTTTACTCTCTGTTTGCTACGCACTGAACCTTCTTTGGGTTTTCCTTTCTCCTCTTTCTCTGTGCTCATTCTGATATCTACTGGTATTTTCTCTGCCCGCCCTAAGGGCCCTAATCCGATCTTCCTGACTACTGTCATTCATTATACACAAGAATTGATTATTATTTGACATTTAGAAAAGATAGAGACAATATGGACAGATGTGTCATCAGAACAATAGAAGTGAGTGACCACTCACCTGTATATTTAACAGTGGACCTTGGCTTACAAAAAAGAAATAATATATGAAACTTAAATTTAGGTTTGCTTAATTAGCACTGGTTCAAACAGGAAATACAGAGGGAAGTTAGTTTATTTTTAGATCTCAATGTTGTGTTTCAGAGGCCTAGGTTTGTGTAAATGATACCTCCCTGAGAATCAATAAAAATCAAGATAAAGTTAAAAAAAACTTATATACATATTTTAAAATTCTATAAGCTGCATTTCTTTCTTATTTAAATGGATTATTTGGTTGGTAAAATATAAAAATGGCTTTTTGTAAAAGGAAACGTTTCATTAAAAATATTCAAAAAAGCAGTGAGGATGACTTTAGATTTGAAATGTTCTGTTCACAATAATGAATCAAAAGAGTTTATGCATTAAAAAAGAAATGAGGGGATCGATCTATGAAGGAACTCCTCCAGAATTTAGTGAGAAAGCTGTTATTGACACAACCCCTGGAGTCCCACTGAGACCCAGCAGCTGGTAATTACTAAGTTAAAAAGTGCCAGGTCATGAATAATACAGTGTGGTTGCCACACAATTAAATTGGGCAGCAATCGCTCAATGTTACCAAATAACCATGTGTAAGTTCACACATGTATCGGTGCTATAATATAAAACAAAACCGTCTCAGTCACGCAACCTCCAACCCCCATCCAAATCAACATTAGCGACATTAAAACACTGTTACAACAAAGACTCAACTGAAAGCTTTGCCTGTTAGGAATATGTGTGAAATTAATTTTTTTTTGTTCCCTGTTCCTGCTTTCACTATTTCATTTGTTTTGACATGTGAGTGTGAAATAAAAGTTGTACCTACTTCTATAGAAAATGGAATGCCTTTTTGTTCTGGAAGCTTCCAGAATTGGCAGTTCTACCTCAATGGACAGTGTCCTGCACAGACAGCTGCTCATGTCTACAGAAAGGGAATGTTGAGTGCCACATGGACCGCCTGGCTGCCTTCGTAATGAGAGATGTGTTACGGCCACAGCTTACAACTCTTTAATCTACCCATTTAATCAATCGCCATAACTTTCTATGCAGATGATGGACAATATCCAACATGCTATAAGTGGGATTCTCTAATAGTCAATTCGGCAAAAACTAAACAAAGCAAATCAATGGAACATTAGTGTCCATAAAATGAAGATTCACATTTAATTATATTTTAAAGGAGAAGTCCGATCAGCAAGAAATAATCAATGGATCATTATTAATACCTAAAAATAATACATCCAAGGTGATTTAATAAATTTAGCGTGAATCATAAAAAAAAAAAAAGAATAATAATTTTTGTGACAATCACTGAGTCTGGGGGCGGCCATTTTGTATCATACAGTAACACCTCCCTACTGCCATCTTCCAGCAGTGACGTCACGGTGCGGTAAGCCTAGCGCCATTCTCCCCGCTTTACAAGCTAAATCAATGGGAACTACTAGACACATCTGCAATCAACAACAATTATTGAAGATTTCCAGAGGACTTCACCATTGAAATTCACCAGAGCTGTAGTGAAACTGACAATGCCCACGTGCATGGCAGCTGGATGCTGGAATACATCGGGTAAAAGTGAAACAAAGAGTTATTCCATCTTTCTGATTCCTTTTTTTAAAATTTATGATATATTTATGGAATTTTGGGTATTACAGATACATATTACACCTTATCCATGAAGTGAAATTAATACAAAGATTAATTGTGTGAAACAAGGTACTAACAATTAAACAGTTTACCCCCAACTCTCACCCTACGACCCCTACCCTCCCTTACAGAACAGCCTATGAAATGGGGTATAATGGGTTTTGATACAGGAAATCTCAGTAGTGAACATGTTATATAGGCCATACATGCCTTCACATACCAGTACATAGGCAGACAGCACCCAACTGCAAGCCAAGCATGCTCATCATTCACAAGGTGAAAATTAAATATCACAAAAACAATTCCCATTATTAAGTGATAGTAATAATTATATATATATAAAATAAAATAAAATAATAATAATAATAAAAAAAAAAAAAATAAAAAAAAATAAAAAATAAAAACATTTTTTAACAATTATAAATCTACCATCCACAACCAGGTTAAACAAATCAGCTACTGTGCTATTGCTTTTTCCTTTTTTTTCCTTTCTGATTCCTGATCCTCCACGGACGGGTTGGTCGTTGGATCGCCTACTTGAAGAGGGAGGATTCGCCATCGAACTTCTGGCCAGAGAAAAAACCCGTAATATGTAGCCAACATTTGGATGAAGAATGTTTTCAAGATGACTTGGATAATAGCGCGTTGTGACAAACACCAGATACAGCACTGGGACTTGATCAACAGCCGATACCGCACCGTGACGTCACTAACCAGTAGGTGGCAGTAGTGTTCTTTGACCCCTTTCAGAAGTTTGAATTCTGAATTTGACCGGACCTTTCCTTTAAAGTGAGTAGGCAAGTAGCTATTACTAAGAGAGGGAGGAAAATGTTTGATATGAGTCCATGATATGGTGAGGACCTAAGACCCCTGTGTATTATATACCCTTGTTTAATAAGATAAACTTACAATGATTACAAAAGTAACTTAATTCTTACAAAAAGGTTCTAAGGGCAAAGAAGGACAAGGAGGCCTAATGACCATTAGAGCCACCAGCGATGAAAACTCCAAAAATACATCAGGAAGATGGCCCTAAGGGATGAAGAAAATGTCTCAGACAGTGGAAGCTGGAACTTGAGGAACCATCATAGGAGGAAAAAACCCTGCATGGGATCTACCACCCTCAGATAGCTGAAGTGGCTGAGATGACCAAATCCTACCAATGGCTAGAAAGGGGCCAGGCTGAAGCTGTACTGATCATGACAGCAGAGATACAGGCAGGAAAGGAATCCATTGAATGTCATAATCTAGTGGTTGGTATAATGAACAGAAACATCTGTGCAAAAAACTAGAGACCCCAGGTCAGAATTCCAGATACAAAGAGAAAAAAATGGTTCAAACCAACCAACCGGACATTGTGATCACTGATAAGCAGCAGAGGATGGCCCTAGTGATCGATTTGGACTTCCCAGATTATGGAGACAGAGGAATAAAGAACATGAGAAACTGGAGAAACACCAAGGCCTCAGGGTAGAGCTAGAGAGAGCCTGGAAGGTGAAAGCAGCTGTAGAGCCTGTGGTCATTGGAGCACTGGGGGCACTAACCCCCACACCGGAGAAGTGCCACCAACATAGATCTGGAGAAACATTAGAGATCTCAGTCCAGATGTTCTAGGGACACCTGAGCTACTGAGAGGAACCCTCAAGCTCACAGGCAGGAGATCACAGGCTGTTTTGTTAAAAAAAGGTCTCATTATTCTTCTAATAAATTTCCAGCTAATATGAATCATTGAAATTAAAAGGTGCTACTTCCCCTTTAAAAAAAAAAGTTTTACTTTTCTTTACCATCAAAGTGTTTGGGATTGCTGCAAAGACACAAGAAACTAACCCACGCTACAGTAGCAGCCATTTAAAATGGCCCTTCCCTGCAACCCCCAACAAAATACCCTCCATGAGCCCAACACATTTGTTTTACTCTGACTCCACCCTTTCACTGAATTACAGGGTCTGACCAGGAGATGACACTTCTCTTTAGATCCTAATGTCCACAAATCATGACAGAAAGAATATTAGTACAAATATTGATGTTTGAAAAGTAATTATAGGGGACTAGCTAGGAGCCATCCAAGGGCCCATCAGGGAAAGTGGAGAAATTTTAAATGGCTACTACTGTACTGTACATGCTTATCAAGAAGTTAAAGAAAAGAAATTATATATATATATATATATATATATATATATATATATATAATTACCATTAATTATATATATATATATATATATATATATATATATATATATATATATATATATATATATATATATATATATATATATATATATATATATATATATATATATATATAATATATAAAGGTGATTTGAGTGACTTTGAACGTGGCATGATTGTTGGTGCCAGAAGGGCTGGTCTGAGTATTTCAGAAACTGCTGATCTACTGGGATTTTCACGCACAACCATCTCTAGGGTTTACAGAGAATGGTCCGAAAAAGAAAAAACATCCAGTGAGCGGCAGTTCTGTGGGCGGAAATGCCTTGTTGATGCCAGAGGTCAGAGGAGAATGGCCAGACTGGTTGGAGCTGATAGAAGGGCAACAGTGACTCAAATAACCACCCGTTACAACCAAGGTGGGCAGAAGAGCATCTCTGAACGCACAGTACGTGGAACTTTGAGGCAGATGGGCTACAGCAGCAGAAGACCACACCGGGTGCCACTCCTTTCAGCTAAGAACAGGAAACTGAGGCTACAATTTGCACAAACTCATGGAAATTGGACAATAGAAGATTGGAAAAACGTTGCCTGGTCTGATGAGTCTCGCTTTCTGCTGCGACATTCGGATGGTAGGGTCAGAATTTGGCGTCTTCAACATGAAAGCATGGATCCATCCTGCCTTGTATCAACGGTTCATGCTGGTGGTGGTGGTGTCATGGTGTGGGGAATATTTTCTTGGCACTCTTTGGGCCCCTTGGTACCAATTGAGCATCGTTGCAACGCCACAGCCTACCTGAGTATTGTTGCTGACCATGTCCATCCCTTTATGACCACAATGTACCCAACTTCTGATGGCTACTTTCAGCAGGATAATGCGCCATGTCATAAAGCTGGAATCATCTCAGACTGGTTTCTTGAACATGACAATGAGTTCACTGTACTCAAATGGCCTCCACAGTCACCAGATCTCAATCCAATAGAGCATCTTTGGGATGTGGTGGAACGGGAGATTCGCATCATGGATGTGCAGCCGACAAATCTGCAGCAACTGTGTGACGCCATCATGTCAATATGGACCAAACCCCCTGAGGAATGCTTCCAGCACCTTGTTGAATCTATGCCACCAAGAATTGAGGCAGTTCTGAAGGCAAAAGGGGGTCCAACCCGTTACTAGCATGGGGTACCTAATAAAGTGGCCGGTGAGTGTAGATTCAAAGAGAATACCTTTTGACGTCTTTCTGGACTCAGAGTTCTCTAAAGTTTCAGCTTTCTTTCTCAGGAAGTCACGCTCATCTTTCAGAAGATGGGTCTCATCCTTCAGCAACTTCAGATCTGCCTTAAGTGTACTCATGGTGGGGGCAGATGCATTTTGCTGAAGAACAATAACTAGGAAAAAAATACATTTTACTAGATAATTAACACGTTAATTTATTGCTGTCGGTGAAATGAATACGAGTTACGTGGTAATAACAGTTTGAAATCTAAGAAGTCTGATTTTATCCTACCTGAAATTTGAACCACTGCACTTACCTGATCATAAGTTACAATTTACTTTGTAATCAGTTGGTAGGTGGTGGGCAATAATAGAAACTTTTAACCCACCAACATTCTCCATTCTTACATAGTAATATGCAATTGCAATAATTACATGCAAGTAATTATAATGAAAGTATATACCTTAATTTTGTGGTAATTACCAAATAAAGTTTTCTTGTTACCTAGTAATATAGTGTAACTTGTTATGTTATTACTGTACTGTAAAAGAAAGCATTACCAAATTAATAATATTTTTTTGATTTCCTTTGATTTGTTGATTTCCTTTGATCCCTCTATAGAAAGCGTGCTGCATCACAAAGCAGGTCAGACTTTAAATAGCTACAAAAGCTTTTGACCACTGACCAGCGAGAGCCAGGACACAGCCTCCCGGTTTGTCTTTGCTGGATCTATAAATGAATATCATCCATCAATCATTGCCAGGGCCATCCTTCTCCAGCCCAGACGGATGGGGGGTGACTGATGTCACTGCATGTTACTGTCCGGCCCTCCCGCCTCAATTCCTGCTCACTCACATCAAATAGACCTGACAGCCCACCAGCTACAAACCAAAGGGGCACTGCAATGTCACCTTTTTGGATTTTTAGGGGGTGGGTGTCAGGGCGGGGTGTAGAGACTTGTTTAGGGGACAAAACCAGCTTGCAGTATCCTGCTCATTGTTTTGTTGATTGACAGCTGGGGTGTTTTCATAGGCGGTGAGGAGGACATTCGCTTCCAAATCTCTTGATTACTATTTAATATTTATAACCTTTGATCACATCTGCAATTCATCTATTCGTACGGATGGGATGATCTCTGTCCACCACATGTTTACAACTGCATTTACCTGCAGCATCAATGAAATTATTGAGTTGTGTTTTTACCAATATGGCCAAATGTTTAAGGATCAGAGTAGGATCCGCTATCCAAACACTTAGCTGAACAGGTTTTAAGAAATTGCTGTGAAGACTGAAAAAGCATTTCCTCCATCATACTGATGTCATTTCATTGCACCCTCTATGCAGGTGTTATCATAGATATTTCATGTTATTACAACAGAGAAAGAAGATCCATATCCCTGCAGAAGAACAAAGTTTCTGTCATGATGGGATTGAGATGTCTAACCCACATGCAGAGAACACTCAGGAGACAGAGAAAAAGTTCAAAGGTTTATTGACAGAGTTTTCAAATGTGCACTGGAACTGGGTTGGTCATACTGGTCACGGGAGGATCACCACTAAGGAGAACAGAGAGGTTAGAGGATTTCCAGGGATCCAGTAGTTTGTCAGGTGATTAAGTTAATACCTGCTCAGGGGCGGAACAGATCAGCAGGAGGGGGAATAACCCTGAGTGTCCAGAGGTTTGTCGGCAGGCAGAGGGCTGAGGGCTAAGGCAGAGACTGACCGAATGCAGGCAGGCAGATTCCAGAACTGAGTAACTTCCAGGTTTCAGGTTTTCAGACAGGTCAGGTTCTCTAGGCAGAGAGAAAGAACTGGATCAGGCAGGTTCACGCAAAAACACAGAGAAAAGATCAGGCAGGTTGTCTCTGGTCTAGCTGTACCATTACTGGCTAACACTCTGGCACTGGAGTGTCAGTCTCCGCCTCCTTAAGTAGGAGTCTCCTGATGAGCAGATTGAAGACAGCAGTCAGCTCATGCCCCAAGGAGATCTCGTGCGCCCTCTGGTGGAGAAAGTGGACAAACCTCCAGATCCCAACAGTTTCAACATTAATGGGATAAAACAGTTAAAGCTGAGTTTAAATGATCATTTTGAACATCTTTAATTCAGACATTTATCATGAAAAACAGAAGCAGAATCTTGTTATCAACCAAAATCCAGGTAAAATATATTATGTTTGGATCCCATCAGACCCAGTGATGCTTTTGAAGTTCATTTTCCCCGGGAGACAGAATCTGTTCATGATAGCCAATAATACATGTGTATAGAATACAATGTTTTTATACTTGGGACTACAGTTTACCTACAGTATGCAAGCGAGTGTATCTATTGTGAGATGTATCTGCTTTGCTGTACGATAATAGATTTAAAGCATAGAGGCATTTTTTTTTGGAGTTCTATTTCTCTGCTAATATTTCATCCTCAAGGATAAGTTCAAATGGTTTAAAGTAGGGATGCATGATATTGGGATTTTGGCCGATATCCGATATGCCGATATTTTAAAACTCATGTAGCCGATAACCGATATCGATACCGATGTTAAAGCTGGACAAAAATAAGTAGTCATTGAAAATAGCTGTTTTGTTATCCATTTCTGACACTTTGAAAAATAATATACTCAAATATATTTTCATATGCTGATATCAAATAGATTTTTTAAAACGCGGTATCGATCTATTTTACTTTCAAAATCTGGTGAAATTTCATCGTTCTGTTACAAACTCTCGTGATATTTTGCAAATTCTTGTGAGATTTTGTTAGTAAAATAGATCGATACCGCGTCAATATATCAACATATAAAAATATGGCAACATTTGGTGAATTTTCGGGGGATTTCGTAGCATAACGATGACGTATAGCAATATTTCATTAGTAAAAGAGATTGATATGGTGTTTTTAAATGGCAATATATCAGCATAGGAAGATATTGGGATATTTTAATGGATCAATATTTTTTCCCTCGTCTTTAGAAGTTTTTAAGTCTGTAAAAAAGAAGTTTTTGAGGAAGAAGAAGAAGTAGTATTTTTTTTATTTTTTTAGACTTTAGAAACTCAGAAGCTGATCAAATATCGGGTTAAATATCGGTGGGGGGGCCGATGTCCGATATTCAGTTTTAAGGCCGATACCGATAGGGGGCCCATTATATCGTGCGTCCCTAGTTTAAAGGTCTGTTAAAGTGTTCTATGTTTAAGATGAAAACACAAGAGATTACATTTGTTCAAATTTCTTTAACGTATAACGGCATGTTTTAGAACAGGGGTAGCCAATTAAATATCAGCTGGGTCAGAATAAAGAAAATCATCAACCAGAAAAGGTCCGGAGACATTTTTAATGATCTCTTACTTTAAACATAATTTAACACAGAAATAAAATGAGGTGTTTATGCGTCCTTGTTATATATTGAACTTTTAAATAAAAATATATATCTAAAAAATAGAAAACAGTCAGATTAGTAAACCACCAGTCACCATTTTTACTGGTTGTTTGCTTAACCAATTGCTGTGAAACCAGTTTCTGACCAATATATTGATTGAACTAAACAAAATCGGTTTTACCAAGTTGATTGTTTCTCAGTTGTTTTTCCAACCAATCCATTCTTGAAGTGTGGTTTTCACCTATTAGATAAAATCATTGGTTAATATTCAGTGTCTTGTTTGTTTTTGAGGCAGATCGATTTGGCTAAGATTAAAGATAAACTTTGAAACTAGATTGGTTTATTCAACATTAATGTGCTTTTAGAGAACTAGAGACTACACTAAGAAATAAATACTTTCACTCTTCTTCAACACACACCTGCTACAGCTGTAGCCATAATCTGTCACTACGCTGAGGTATGGTGGGAGTAGTAAGGTCTTTGATTTATTATGACCACCGGACTGAAGGTGTGGTGGTGTTTTCTTCAAAGTTTCCTATACATCATTTGGCAGATTTTTAACGCATTTTATACTCACATTTGACCTTTTTAAATCGACTTAGGTCATAGAAATCCTGGGCCTTCAAACAGATAATGGCTTGCTGTTCATGTTGTTTTTGCACAGCGGTTCAGAGCTAAGATAATAAGCTTGCTTTATTTTACAGACATCTGAAATTTCCCACTTCTTTTTGTTTCATTTTCTTTCTTGGTAAACTATATTCAGATGCAGATCGAGCCCAAAAGCACGGAATGGACGAGTTTATATCAGCCAACCCGTGTAACTTCGACCATGCCTCCCTGTTTGAGCTGGTGCAGCGCCTCACCTTGGATCACAGACTAAACGATTCCTATTCCTGCCTGGTAAGCAAAGCTGAATCCTCATCAGTTTTTTGGAGGGGGCTCTCCTCATCCTCTGCAGGAAGTCCAAGCCCTTCTGTGCCCTTTGACCAAAGAGGTGGTGTTTCCAGTCCAGGTGAGGGTGTCTGTGATGAATGTGGTGCTGCTGACCACCTCTGCAGCTGAGCTGTTGATGAGCAGTGGAGCTCCATCACAACAGCTCCTTTATTGCTTCTTTTTTTTCTTTTTAGCTCCACCTACTTTACCATAGATTTTTTCTTCCTCAAAAGTAATATCTGTTTTATCTTATTTGCTGTGCTCTTGAATGAGTTTTGTCTGTTATGAATTGATTTGATATTGTCAGGTCTGCTGCAGATGTGAAAACTGTGTGTTTGTGTGTGATTCCCACAGGGTTGGTTTAGTCCTGGCCAGGTGTTCGTCCTGGATGAATACTGCGCTCGTTATGGTGTCCGAGGCTGCCACCGGCACCTTTGTTACCTTAGTGATCTGCTTGAGAGGGCCGAGAATGGAGCCATGATTGACCCCACACTGCTTCACTACAGCTATGCCTTCTGTGCCTCGCACGTGCATGGAAACAGGTAAAGGTCAAACTACCTCTCAGATATTATTTTGCACTATTGCTGCAGTCTGATCCTGGAGAAATTAAGTATCCCAGTGGTGCCATTAACAAAAATAAAAACAAAAGTTTCTCGGCCACGGAGTGAAGAACTTACAACAGGGTATTATGGCCAGGCTAGAGAATTTTTAAAAAATTATTTTGAGAATAAAGTAATAAAACTACAACAATAAAGTCGTAACAATACAAGAATAAAGTAATAAAATTACAAGAATAAAGTCGTAACAATACGAGAATAAAGTAGTAAAACTACAAGAATAAAGTCGTAACAATACGAGAATAAAGTAATAAAACTACAAGAATAAAGTCGTAACAACACGAGAATAAAGTAATAAAATTACAAGAATAAAGTCGTAACAATACGAGAATAAAGTAATAAAACTACAAGAATAAAGTCGTAACAATACGAGAATAAAGTAATAAAATTACAAGAATAAAGTCGTAACAATACGAGAATAAAGTAATAAAACTACAAGAATAAAGTCGTAACAATACGAGAATAAAGTAATAAAACTACAAGAATAAAGTCGTAACAATACGAGAATAAAGTAATAAAATTACTAGAATAAAGTCGTAACAATACGAGAATAAAGTAATAAAACTACAAGAATAAAGTCGTAACAATACGAGAATAAATTAATAAAATTACTAGAATAAAGTCGTAACAATACGAGAATAAAGTAATAAAACTACAAGAATAAAGTCGTAACAATACGAGAATAAAGTAATAAAATTACAAGAATAAAGTCGTAACAATACGAGAATAAACTAATAAAATTACTAGAATAAAGTCGTAACAATACGAGAATAAAGTAATAAAATTACAAGAATAAAGTCGTAACAATACGAGAATAAAGTAATAAAACTACAAGAATAAAGTCGTAACAATACGAGAATAAAGTAATAAAACTACAAGAATAAAGTCGTAACAATACGAGAATAAAGTAATAAAAACTACAAGAATAAAGTCGTAACAATACCAGAATAAAGTAATAAAACTACAAGAATAAAGTCGTAACAACACGAGAATAAAGTAATAAAATTACAAGAATAAAGTCGTAACAATACGAGAATAAAGTAATAAAACTACAACAATAAAGTCGTAACAATACGAGAATAAAGTAATAAAACTACAAGAATAAAGTCGTAACAATACGAGAATAAAGTAATAAAATTACAAGAATAAAGTCGTAACAATACGAGAATAAAGTAATAAAACTACAAGAATAAAGTCGTAACAATACGAGAATAAAGTAATAAAACTACAAGAATAAAGTCGTAACAATACGAGAATAAAGTAATAAAATTACTAGAATAAAGTCGTAACAATACGAGAATAAAGTAATAAAACTACAAGAATAAAGTCGTAACAATACGAGAATAAAGTAATAAAATTACTAGAATAAAGTCGTAACAATACGAGAATAAAGTAATAAAACTACAAGAATAAAGTCGTAACAATACGAGAATAAAGTAATAAAATTACAAGAATAAAGTCGTAACAATACGAGAATAAACTAATAAAATTACTAGAATAAAGTCGTAACAATACGAGAATAAAGTAATAAAATTACAAGAATAAAGTCGTAACAATACGAGAATAAAGTAATAAAACTACAAGAATAAAGTCGTAACAATACGAGAATAAAGTAATAAAACTACAAGAATAAAGTCGTAACAATACGAGAATAAAGTAATAAAATTACAAGAATAAAGTCGTAACAATACGAGAATAAAGTAATAAAACTACAAGAATAAAGTCGTAACAATACGAGAATAAAGTAATAAAACTACAAGAATAAAGTCGTAACAATACGAGAATAAAGTAATAAAATTACTAGAATAAAGTCGTAACAATACGAGAATAAAGTAATAAAACTACAAGAATAAAGTCGTAACAATACGAGAATAAAGTAATAAAATTACTAGAATAAAGTCGTAACAATACGAGAATAAAGTAATAAAACTACAAGAATAAAGTCGTAACAATACGAGAATAAAGTAATAAAATTACAAGAATAAAGTCGTAACAATACGAGAATAAACTAATAAAATTACTAGAATAAAGTCGTAACAATACGAGAATAAAGTAATAAAATTACAAGAATAAAGTCGTAACAATACGAGAATAAAGTAATAAAACTACAAGAATAAAGTCGTAACAATACGAGAATAAAGTAATAAAACTACAAGAATAAAGTCGTAACAATACGAGAATAAAGTAATAAAACTATAAGAATAAAGTCGTAACAATACGACAATAAAGTAATAAAACTACAAGAATAAAGTCGTAACAATACGAGAATAAAGTAATAAAATTACAAGAATAAAGTCGTAACAATAGGAGAATAAACTAATAAAATTACTAGAATAAAGTCGTAACAATACGAGAATAAAGTAATAAAACTACAAGAATAAAGTCGTAACAATAGGAGAATAAACTAATAAAATTACTAGAATAAAGTCGTAACAATACGAGAATAAAGTAATAAAACTACAAGAATAAAGTCGTAACAATACGAGAATAAAGTAATAAAACTACAAGAATAAAGTCGTAACAACACGAGAATAAAGTAATAAAACTGCAAGAATAAAGTCGTAACAATACGAGAATAAAGTAATAAAACTGCAAGAATAAAGTCGTAACAATACGAGAATAAAGTAATAAAACTACAAGAATAAAGTCGTAACAATACGAGAATAAAGTAATAAAATTACTAGAATAAAGTCGTGACAATACGAGAATAAAGTAATAAAACTACAAGAATAAAGTCGTAACAATACGAGAATAAAGTAATAAAATTACTAGAATAAAGTCGTAACAATACGAGAATAAAGTAATAAAACTACAAGAATAAAGTCGTAACAATACGAGAATAAAGTAATAAAATTACTAGAATAAAGTCGTAACAATACGAGAATAAAGTAATAAAACTACAAGAATAAAGTCGTAACAATACGAGAATAAAGTAATAAAATTACTAGAATAAAGTCGTAACAATACGAGAATAAAGTAATAAAACTACAAGAATAAAGCCGTAACAATACGAGAATAAAGTAATAAAATTACAAGAATAAAGTCGTAACAATACGAGAATAAACTAATAAAATTACTAGAATAAAGTCGTAACAATACGAGAATAAAGTAATAAAATTACTAGAATAAAGTCGTAACAATACGAGAATAAAGTAATAAAACTACAAGAATAAAGTCGTAACAATACGAGAATAAAGTAATAAAATTACTAGAATAAAGTCGTAACAATACGAGAATAAAGTAATAAAACTACAAGAATAAAGTCGTAACAATACGAGAATAAAGTAATAAAATTACAAGAATAAAGTCGTAACAATACGAGAATAAACTAATAAAATTACTAGAATAAAGTCGTAACAATACGAGAATAAAGTAATAAAATTACAAGAATAAAGTCGTAACAATACGAGAATAAAGTAATAAAACTACAAGAATAAAGTCGTAACAATACGAGAATAAAGTAATAAAACTACAAGAATAAAGTCGTAACAATACGAGAATAAAGTAATAAAACTATAAGAATAAAGTCGTAACAATACGACAATAAAGTAATAAAACTACAAGAATAAAGTCGTAACAATACGAGAATAAAGTAATAAAATTACAAGAATAAAGTCGTAACAATAGGAGAATAAACTAATAAAATTACTAGAATAAAGTCGTAACAATACGAGAATAAAGTAATAAAACTACAAGAATAAAGTCGTAACAATAGGAGAATAAACTAATAAAATTACTAGAATAAAGTCGTAACAATACGAGAATAAAGTAATAAAACTACAAGAATAAAGTCGTAACAATACGAGAATAAAGTAATAAAACTACAAGAATAAAGTCGTAACAACACGAGAATAAAGTAATAAAACTGCAAGAATAAAGTCGTAACAATACGAGAATAAAGTAATAAAAACTACAAGAATAAAGTCGTAACAATACCAGAATAAAGTAATAAAACTACAAGAATAAAGTCGTAACAACACGAGAATAAAGTAATAAAATTACAAGAATAAAGTCGTAACAATACGAGAATAAAGTAATAAAAACTACAAGAATAAAGTCGTAACAATACCAGAATAAAGTAATAAAACTACAAGAATAAAGTCGTAACAACACGAGAATAAAGTAATAAAATTACAAGAATAAAGTCGTAACAATACGAGAATAAAGTAATAAAACTACAACAATAAAGTCGTAACAATACGAGAATAAAGTAATAAAACTACAAGAATAAAGTCGTAACAATACGAGAATAAAGTAATAAAATTACAAGAATAAAGTCGTAACAATACGAGAATAAAGTAATAAAACTACAAGAATAAAGTCGTAACAATACGAGAATAAAGTAATAAAACTACAAGAATAAAGTCGTAACAATACGAGAATAAAGTAATAAAATTACTAGAATAAAGTCGTAACAATACGAGAATAAAGTAATAAAACTACAAGAATAAAGTCGTAACAATACGAGAATAAAGTAATAAAATTACAAGAATAAAGTCGTAACAATACGAGAATAAACTAATAAAATTACTAGAATAAAGTCGTAACAATACGAGAATAAAGTAATAAAATTACAAGAATAAAGTCGTAACAATACGAGAATAAAGTAATAAAACTACAAGAATAAAGTCGTAACAATACGAGAATAAAGTAATAAAACTACAAGAATAAAGTCGTAACAATACGAGAATAAAGTAATAAAACTATAAGAATAAAGTCGTAACAATACGACAATAAAGTAATAAAACTACAAGAATAAAGTCGTAACAATACGAGAATAAAGTAATAAAATTACAAGAATAAAGTCGTAACAATAGGAGAATAAACTAATAAAATTACTAGAATAAAGTCGTAACAATACGAGAATAAAGTAATAAAACTACAAGAATAAAGTCGTAACAATAGGAGAATAAACTAATAAAATTACTAGAATAAAGTCGTAACAATACGAGAATAAAGTAATAAAACTACAAGAATAAAGTCGTAACAATACGAGAATAAAGTAATAAAACTACAAGAATAAAGTCGTAACAACACGAGAATAAAGTAATAAAACTGCAAGAATAAAGTCGTAACAATACGAGAATAAAGTAATAAAACTGCAAGAATAAAGTCGTAACAATACGAGAATAAAGTAATAAAACTACAAGAATAAAGTCGTAACAATACGAGAATAAAGTAATAAAATTACTAGAATAAAGTCGTGACAATACGAGAATAAAGTAATAAAACTACAAGAATAAAGTCGTAACAATACGAGAATAAAGTAATAAAATTACTAGAATAAAGTCGTAACAATACGAGAATAAAGTAATAAAACTACAAGAATAAAGTCGTAACAATACGAGAATAAAGTAATAAAATTACTAGAATAAAGTCGTAACAATACGAGAATAAAGTAATAAAACTACAAGAATAAAGTCGTAACAATACGAGAATAAAGTAATAAAATTACTAGAATAAAGTCGTAACAATACGAGAATAAAGTAATAAAACTACAAGAATAAAGCCGTAACAATACGAGAATAAAGTAATAAAATTACAAGAATAAAGTCGTAACAATACGAGAATAAACTAATAAAATTACTAGAATAAAGTCGTAACAATACGAGAATAAAGTAATAAAATTACAAGAATAAAGTCGTAACAATACGAGAATAAAGTAATAAAACTACAAGAATAAAGTCGTAACAATACGAGAATAAAGTAATAAAACTACAAGAATAAAGTCGTAACAATACGAGAATAAAGTAATAAAACTACAAGAATAAAGTCGTAACAATACGACAATAAAGTAATAAAACTACAAGAATAAAGTCGTAACAATACGAGAATAAAGTAATAAAATTACAAGAATAAAGTCGTAACAATAGGAGAATAAACTAATAAAATTACTAGAATAAAGTCGTAACAATACGAGAATAAAGTAATAAAACTACAAGAATAAAGTCGTAACAATAGGAGAATAAACTAATAAAATTACTAGAATAAAGTCGTAACAATACGAGAATAAAGTAATAAAACTACAAGAATAAAGTCGTAACAATACGAGAATAAAGTAATAAAACTACAAGAATAAAGTCGTAACAACACGAGAATAAAGTAATAAAACTGCAAGAATAAAGTCGTAACAATACGAGAATAAAGTAATAAAACTGCAAGAATAAAGTCGTAACAATACGAGAATAAAGTAATAAAACTACAAGAATAAAGTCGTAACAATACGAGAATAAAGTAATAAAATTACTAGAATAAAGTCGTGACAATACGAGAATAAAGTAATAAAACTACAAGAATAAAGTCGTAACAATACGAGAATAAAGTAATAAAATTACTAGAATAAAGTCGTAACAATACGAGAATAAAGTAATAAAACTACAAGAATAAAGTCGTAACAATACGAGAATAAAGTAATAAAATTACTAGAATAAAGTCGTAACAATACGAGAATAAAGTAATAAAACTACAAGAATAAAGTCGTAACAATACGAGAATAAAGTAATAAAACTACAAGAATAAAGTTGTAAAATTTCCAGTATAAAGTTGTAAAAGTATCATAATAAATTCATAACGTTATGAGAATAAAGTTGTAATATTATGAGAAAAAGGTCTTAATATTAAAAGAATAAATTTGCACATTCTTCCCTAAAATGAGGAGTGTCGCGCATCATGTGAAGTTACACTTATACTATAATTATTTTAGGACATCAGCATCAAACTGGGAAGGATGTCAAACAAAGGTTGCTGATTGGTGGAGCCGGTCGGCCGTCACCTGCTGGTCAGAGCTAGAAGGTTTCTCTCTAAAACGGGTTGTGGTATGATGACTTCATTCTCTTGAATTTTCAACTTTATTCTCATAATATTGCGACTTTATTCTCCAGAAAAAATTATAAAAAATACTCTATTGTAAAGACCTGATATAAGCAAGAAGAGCTGCCCTATCCCTCCCCATCAGGACAAGCTGCAGATTCCTTTATCTAAGGCGCCCAGCTCTGAGGGTGTTTTTTTTTTTAACCTGGAATTTCATCTGGTGTCCAACGCGACAGTTTTATGCATCTTCTAGCCACAGTACATTTTTGAGTTTTTAAAAATAATCCAATTTTTAGAAGCCTGATGTTTCTCTCTCTTTGCATTCTGGAGAAAGCAAAAAAAAAATCAACATTTCTTGATTCGGTTAAACGCAAATAAAAATTTGCGTAAACATTTCAAGCTCTGCTCACTTTTCAAAAACAATTGCATTAGTTTGAACACTGTACGTTCAAGTTACGATATTTCTTGTGTCAATTTTCTGTTTTACTGGTAAATTTCAGATTCTTATTTTTAAGTTATTTATGTGTCCTTCTTGCTCTACTTGCATGCTCACCTCTTCTCTTTTATTTCTTTTGTTTCTCCTTTAACCTTTTACCAAATTTGAAAAAAACATCCCTTTAACCCTCTGACCAACCCTTTCTCTAAACCACACTTAGTCAACGTTTTGTCTGAGTTAACAAACTGGCCAATATGTGAGACTGACCTCGTGCAAGAACTGTCCCTCTTTAACCCTGAGCCCCCCCCTCAGACCATAAAACCAGAACTCAAACTTTTTGAGCTCATGAAGATAAAGGACTTCAGAAGTGCAGTGTTCATGGGACGTAGAAGGTAGGCAATTGAATCATTCTGGAAGCTTTCTCACACAACTATAGTTGTTTTTGTGTCATTCAAAGGTTAAAATATATTTTTTATATATTTTAGTGTGAATTCTGTTACAACTAAAGAGATAGAGGTTGTGTCATGAACAGAGACAGATGGACCCAGTATTCAGGAGAGGCAGTCAGTAGGAAAGTTCAAACGTTTATTAAATAAAACAAAAACTAAAGCGGAGCTGTGGCTCGCGAACACTGCAGGTGGGGGGGCGGGGCACCACCCAATCTCAGACACTCTGGGGGAGAAACACAGGTAAGTGACCACGATAAACTGATAGAAGATTAACTGTGTTGGTAACTTACCTGGTTTAACAGTCCAGACCACGAGTGTCCCCAGTGCTGCAGTCCAATAGGTGAGGCTGGAAGCCGATCCTGGTGAGGGATCCAGAACAGACAGGAACAGAAACAGGAGGCAGGATCCAGGCTTCCAGGCATCCACAGGCTCCCAGGAGGGTTCAGAGTCTGACTGGGACCAGAAGCATGACCAGGTGGTCACGCACAGGAGCAGACAGGATCAGGTGCAGACAGGCAGGCTCAGTGGAAGAGGGTAGCCGAGACAGGACGTGGAACCGGAACTTTAAGCGGGACTTTAAACTGGTCTCCTCCCTGGAGCCAGGCTTACTGGATAAAAGCTGAACCTCCCCCCATATTGAGCCAAAAACCCAGAGGACTCCCCGGGGGAGGAACAGTGGACGATCAGGAGACGAGACAAACTAAAACCCTCTTTCCACTGGCAGCTAGGATCCAGGACATGAACCAAATAAAAACTGAACAGACAGACTGACAGAAAGACAAGCAATGATCTGGCCCTGAATGCTCAGGCTGAACAGAATATAAACCAGAGGAAACAGGTGAGAGGAATAAATTATGATTAAAGCAGGGAGGGAAAACGACAGGTGAAAGGGATTACTAATTAAGAAGCAAACAGGCCAGATCATGACAGGTTGTTGAGTTTAAAAAAAATAACTCTCTGTATATGATTGTTTTTAGACAGACACAAGCAGTGTGACCCACATTTATTAAAGGGCAGTGTTCATTTGTTTAAGGATTTACAGGGAGGCTGGAGTGAAACCGATATGATCCTGATCGTGTTTCTGATCCTATGGAGAATTCCAGTAGCTGCAATGCCTAGCTGCAGAGTGACAGCTCGGCATGGATGGAGACCAACCTATAATATTTCAATCTAGAAATACTCACACAGAAAGAAAAAGACATTTAGAAGAATTCTATTGATATAAATTATTTTAGTCTTTGACGCTCAGACCTCTGCAAATACGACAGCAATGCTCAGAAGGCAGAGACTGAGTTGAAAGCTAAGAAATGTAGAACAGCAGTTACGAAGGTTTACTAGAAGGCCAGTAAATTACAGTACTGGCTCGAATATAAGGTGAAAAATTATGTGAAACTGTTGGGTCGTCATAATCTGGGCCTAATCAATTATACAGTTACAGATGCCTGGGGCCGCTACATGAACTCAACAGCAGAGCACGGCAGGTTTTTGTAGTGACCTCACTGTAGCTGCAGTCATGTTTCTATCACATGAGAGAAGGAGTGACAAGGATGCTTGAAATGAAGATTCACTGCAAAGAACGAAGTCGCTAAAAAATCCGAACATTTTGCAGACATTTGAAGTCGAGTTATGATGCCGAATTAAAAATAAAGTTGGTCAACGCAGCGAAGGCATCAAACAACTGCTTAAGTTAAAGAGTGGAATGAGCTAATTTCAGATTGCATTGCAAGATTTTAATTCTTTTGTTTTAAATCTTTTAGTGCAATATTATCTCAATGAAATTCTCAACACTAAAGCACAAAATATATTTTGTTTATCAGTAAATTTTTTTTGTGTCTTTTTTTGGGGGGGGTATTTTTGTTTTGTTCCTAAAAATTGGTCCCGGAGAGAAATTGGTCATAGTAGCTTCATCTGGTCTGTTCCTGTTTGGCTGTGACTCCATCCTGGAGAGAAATATCAGCTGTGCTGCTGCCATCAACACCTTTGTTTCTAGATGTTGGAGCTTGGCCTGTTTTCCAGTGTAGTCCTGTTTCTCTGACTGTGACTAACTGGATGTGCTCTCTTCATCCTCTGACATGGGAGCTGGCTCGGAGCTCGTCTGCCTGGCTGTGTGTTTCCTGGACGGGGCCGCCTGTGGAGCTGGTTGACAGTTGCCTTTTGTATCTATGCTTCTTTTTCTATGTCTGCTTCTGTCTCCTTGAACCCCAGTGGGCCTCAGCAGATGGCCGCTCACACTGAGCCTGGTTCTGCTGGAGGTTTCTTCCTGTTCAAAGGGAGTTTTTCCTCTCCACTGTCGCTACAAGCATGCTTAGTGTGAGGGATTGCTGAAGAGTCAATGAGTCGATGCAATCAGCTGGTTTTCCTTAGATAGAAAACTTTGAATCAATCTGACTGGATGATCTGGTGAACTGGAAAGTGACCTGAGATGACATGATGGGAATTGGAGCTATAGAAATAAACTGAACTGAATTGAATTGAAAGAGGGGGTCATCTTATAATCAGCATAGCTAGCATGGACAGGAACTATAACGGTTATTTCAAAATCTCCTCTCGTTTTTTGAGAAAACTCGACTACAGCTTTAGTAACTAATCTAATTAGCCAGATTTAGAATATTTGTGAAGAACAGAATACATTTTATTTATAACAAATGTAAGTCTTTCAATGGCTTCGCCTTGGAACCAAGGCAGATCCCTTTGCAGTATAACACTAGCAGGCTTAATTATTTAACATTTCATACCCACTGCCCTTGTGCTATCTGATCTTTTGGAATTCATGTTGAATGTTGAATTCAACAGATCTTTGAGTCACCAGGTTCTTAGAAGAAAGTTTCCAGGTTCAGCTCAAAAGTAAGAGGAGAAAAATGTAAACCCCGTTCTTTAAGTTATACATTTGCATCCTTTAGAGTGATTCACTCACATACGGAAGAGGATTAGGGCCACTAAAAAAAAAAAAGTAAGATTTTTAAATTTTATTTCAGTTTAACATGGGAAAAAAGTCAGAATTCTGACTTTTTTCTCAAAATTCTGACTTTAATCTCAGCATTCTGACTTTTTTCCCATGTTAAACTGAAATAAAATTTAAAAATCGGTTAACTTTTTTTTTTTTCCCAGTGGCCCTAATCCTCTTCCGTACTCACACATCAAACCTCCTTCTGTAAATAAATTTTGTCAAAAAAAGATTCAAACTGTGTGGAAAAATATCAGGTAGATAACCCTCTTTACATCCTCCCTCTAGACTTGTTATCTCTATCTGTCCGTCCGTCTGTCCGTTCGTCTTTCTAATAATGTATATGTTCATATCCACTGGTGTATAATCTACTCTATGCAAATATTATATCCTAAAATAAACGGATGTCCACCCACCTACACAAGTGTGGCTTCATACAGCATATGATGAAGTCCACTTCTACATGCGTCAAGCAGAGAGCTGCTCTGCCGGTCCAGCCATCATGCCCGGCAGTCAGGAAGTGACAGGATGACAGGTTGTCATTTGTGATGGGCCAGTGTCTCAGCTGCCAGTGCTGCTATGTTTGCTTCTGTGCACACACCTCATCCATTTCACCGCTATCACTCGTTCACCCTTTGACGTAACAAATACACAAACAGCCAAACAAATACACACTCAGGACTGCACAAACACGGCCGTCGTGTGTCCTAATAAACTGCAAACCTTGAGGTGTTTTGGCACACTAAGCTGAACTTGGCTGCCCTGTGGTCTGCTGAAGTGTCAAGATTTGACTTTTGTCCAGCTGAAGATTGACTCTGTGTAGTTATGCTGCATGGCGTGAAAGTTCTTAAAATAAAACACAGCTTTAAGAAAGGGGGTTTAAGTTTTTCATGCTGTCTCTTTTTTTGTTTAAGGCACGACTAAAAAAAGCAGTGATGCGATGCAGCTGTTTTCTCTACAAAAAAAAATACAATTTTGACTTAATTTTCATCTTACCTAATTTTTACTTTTATATTTAGTATGCCAGTTTGTTTTGGATGTAAATGATGGAGTGACAGAGGGATAGAAACAGAATGAGAGACGGATAGACAGATTTGCTCCTGTCATTGTTTAAACTGTGAGGTGAATCAGGCTTTCGGCAAACTCCTCTAAGAGTTTGATTTCTTTTATTGCAGAAACTAAGAGACAGCTTATCTGATCCTGATATAAATATCTCCACTTTGCTGATAATCTCTTCTAATCTGATTACGTCCCGTCCAGCATCCCAGATTAATATTATTGTCAGCCTTTAAAGAAAGTGAAAATAAAAAACCAAGCGATCGTATCTTCATCAACGCATTTTGATGGTGGTACCTCTTTGAGTCACAGCAAACACAAAGCCACCTACTTTCTCATTGTCCACTGAAATGAGATGTCAAGGAAGGGGGTGTCATGTCCTCTGCTTCTCATCATACTGTCATTGCCAACAGTCCGACGCCTATTCTGTCACATGCACTCTGCTCACAGCCCACTCAGACACAACCATGTCACAAATGATAAACATGCTAGATTACTCATGGAAACTTTAGATCACTTTACTCCAACTGATGGGTATTAATAAATAACAAAGATGGAAAATACCAAACAAAATGTGTGAATCACACCAAGACCAAACAAGTGTGTGAGTGACATATTTAACTAATCCTATGTAGGTTTTGTCTTTGTATGGTTGCATATGCTCCTCATTTTTGGGGCTATTATTTCTTAACTTAAAGGTATAGAGGACAATCTTTTATTTCTGGGTGGATCATCTTAATAAATGGTCTTCCTAACTGTCAATCATTCTGGTGATATGCTTATGTAAGGCTGTCCTAAGTGCTCATCCAGTTAGCTATCTTTTTCTGCGCATGTATATCTGTGGTGAGCTACGGTTTCAGACAGTCATTGAAGCTCGCCTTTCTCACCACGGTTCTTTGAAAATGGCCGATGGTCGGAAGAGATAAAGTGTCTACGAAATGTGAGAAGAAAAGAAAGGCCTCAGAAGAGGCAGATATATCCCAGAATGCTTTGCACCGAGCACTCTTATCACAAAGCATTATGGGATTTGCTTTCACAGAGGCCCGCTGCCACCATAAACTGTTGCCAGGGGCGGATTTGGGAAATTTGAGGCCCTAGGCAAAGACAGGCAGGGGGCCCTCTGAGTCAAGAACACAATATATTAAACAGAGCTATTATCCAGATGTAGAAATGTTAATAGAATAGACATCCATTATCTGTTCTAGGTTGTGTCCCTCTCTTCTTGTCCCTTTTCTTCTTGTTTTCCTCTCTATGTTTTGTACTCAGCTGACTTTTCATGCTGTCTCTAAAGGAATGAAAGATTTTTTCCAAGCACTAAGCTCACTTAGCTGATTGCTCCTTCCTGTGTTTCCAAAAAGGCCAAAGTAAATAACCCAGTCCTTCTTTTCACTGTAGACAAGTCATGATCTGCTTATCTGTTCTCCATTTTTCATTTGGATGAAATAATAGCTGCATGAATCATGACAGCAGACAAGATAGAGGAGAGCAGGAGGCGGGGTTACCAATCTACTCGCTCTGGAGAGCAGAGTTCGCTGCTTTTAGATGTTGTCTCCAAAGTCTCCAGTAGCAGAAAAAAGTCTCTAGATTTGGCGCTAGGAGCTTTTTAGAAATCAAAGTGCTAGAGGGGTCTGAAAAGTGGCTAAATATAGCGACTAAAGCGCTAAGTTGGCAACACTGCTCTTTGCATGGTTTGTTTTCAAATGGTTTGCTGCTGTCTGTTTGGACCTTTCTGAACATGTGCAGCAAATGGACTGATCCAATATGGAGGACACTGAAGGGGGGGGGCTGAGACACACTTAATATTATAAATGTTCTGATGGCATTTAGTGAAAAGGATTTTATCAAAAACATAATTAATGTGCACAAATATGGAATAGTTGTATGAACCATATGTAAACAGAGTTTTTTAACTTGGGGCCCTCGGCGACTGCCTAGTATTGCCTAATGGTAAATCCCCCCTGGCTGTCGCCACCCGATACTGGCAACTAATGACAAAGATGGTGCAGGTACTGCGCAGTGAAGGAGGAGTTACATGACAAACGGAGTAAAAAGCAGCGGTTATCTAGCCGAATGCTCAGTTATCTAAGCGCACTATAAAGTCCCTGCTCTATATAGTGCTGGAGGGATTTAGGGATCAGGCGGACATTCGGACGCAGTAAGCTAGTATGGTCTATGAGTCAGCAACTTTAAAATAGACCGCAGGGCGGATTTAGGATTTGAAAATGGGGGTACAAGACAACATGAAATGAAATCAGTGTTTCCCAACTAGCAGTACTCGTACTCCTAGTGGTCAATGAGGGTATTGCAAGGGGTACATGAAAATATTTTCTTAGGTAAAGTAAAAATAAAATTGGGCTGGGATCTGCTCCGCTTTGTTAGGACCCAGTTGAAAAATTAAATAAGCTTTTAAAAACCAAATCTAAGTTTTTCCTTGGGTTCACCTGTTCACCAGGTGTGATACACATCAAAACCAAGCAGAGGAACAGACTCGATGTAGAGAACAGCCTGGGATCAGCTGTTTTTCACACTACGCTATCAGAGCTCATCAAAGCAGCTCAGATGTTTGGATGGAAACAAATAAAACTAATTCAGTCAGTCTGACTATCGTATTTTTAAGCATTTTTTCCCAATTCATCAAGTTTAAATACATTTAAAAGGGGGTTACTCAGTTTTATAAATACAGGTTTATGTTATGATTTAGATTTTTTTTATTTTGTCAAAGCAGCTGTACTGAGTAACTGTGTCCAGAACTCCCTCCCCAATATGCTGATAAAGGATTCCCAGTCATCCAGGTCATAGTCATCCCACAAAGGTAAAACAAAAAATCCACTGGACTTGTTTTCCAATTTTGAAGACGTTTTGCTTCCCATCCAGGAAACTTTTCAATTCAAACTGTCAGGAACAGCGTTGTGTTCAAGGCTCAAGGAGCTTTACAGTTCAACCAGAACTCCCAAAACTCCCTTTTAACATGAAGAAACCTCCAGCAGAACCAGGCTCAGTGTGAGCGGCCATCTGCTGAGGCCCACTGGGGTTCAAGGAGACAGAAGCAGACATAGAAAAAGAAGCATAGATACAAAAGGCAACTGTCAACCAGCTCCACAGGCGGCCCCGTCTCTCTCCCTCTCTCTCTCTCTCTCTCTCTCTCTCTCTCTATATATATATATATATATATATATATATATATATATATATTAGGGATGCACGATATAATGGGCCCCCTATCGGTATCAGCCTTAAAACTGAATATCGGACATCGGCCACCCCACCGATATTTAACCCGATATTTGATCAGCTTCTGAGTTTCTAAAGTCTAAAAAAAATAAAATACTACTTCTTCTTCTTCTTCCTCAAAAACTTTTTTTTTACAGACTTAAAAACTTCTAAAGACGAGGGAAAAAATATTGATCCATTAAAATATCCCAATATCTTCATATGCTGATAAATTGCCATTTAAAAACACCATATCAATCTCTTTTACTACTGAAATATTGCTATATGTCATCGTTATGCTACGAAATCCCCCGAAAATTCACCAAATGTTGCCATATTTTTATATGTTGATATATTGACGCGGTATCGATCTCTTTTACTAACAAAATCTCACAAGAAATTGCAAAATATCACGAGAGTTTGTAACAGAACGATGAAATTTCACCAGATTTTGAAAGTAAAATAGATCGATACCGCGTTTTTAAAAATCTATTTGATATCAGCATATGAAAATATATTTGAGTATATTATTTTTCAAAGTGTCAGAAATGGATAACAAAACTGCTATTTTCAATGACTACTTATTTTTGTCCAGCTTTGACATCGGTATCGATATCGGTTATCAGCTACATGAGATTTAAAATATCAGCATATCGGATATCGGCCAAATCCCAATATCGTGCATCCCTAAAATATATATATATATATATATATTTTATTTTTTTTTTTATATTTTTTTTTATTATATATATATATTGAAGGTTACTGTATATAGCCTCAAACTCAACGCTATTCCTGACGTTTTGAATTGAAAAAGCTTTCCTGGATGGAAAGCGAAACGTCTTCAAACTTGGAAAAAAAGTTCAGTGAAAATGAATCAATTCAGCTGTTTTCCATTTGCTGAGGTTATCCTTATTCTTTGACTTGTTAGAAATGTGTCCTGTTTGCAATATGCTGTTAAAAGTTACTGCTTTTTTTGTTAATGGTTCATGATCTATTTTATTTGGCACTTGTATTGTTACATTTTACCTGCATAAATATGTAGTATCCAAAATGTAATGCTATGTTCCCAACAAACGCTCTTGAGCAGCATAAGCAGCCGGTTTATATGCAAGGTCTATGGTTGAAGTGTGTCAAGGTGCATCAATAGGTCCTTCAGTGCATCTGAGCAGCGCCTCATGAGCGTTAGCATCCGAGGCGCGTGACATGTTTCACAATCAGACAGTGCTGTTGTTGAAAAATTTGGACTCTTGCTGCTTGACTCGCCACATTAATCAATCAAAGAAGCTGATCTGAGGTCAGGAATAAGCCGTCAACAATGAACAAAAATATATAAACGGGGTAAAACTTCTAGGTTTACAGAAAAGGCAAGAAAAATGTTTTGCTTATGTATAAAGAAAAGTGAATGCTATCATCGCTCACCTGAAACAGTTCATTACTGCCTAACTGAACTAAAAATGTTGAACACTCATGCAAAATGTTCGCTTTTATTATTTTGTTTCCTACAGTTTGTCTGACATACCTGAAAAAAACAATCATCTACTTCCAGCTGCCACCAACAGTAGTGGAAGATTTTTAAGGCTGCATTCACATCGTCGGCCTTAATGCTCAGTTCCAATTTTTTTGTAAAATGCAATTGTTTTTTATGGTTGCTCACATTTCCAAATATATGCGTCTTGTATGTGATCTCCTGTGTAAGTTGCATTCACAAAACGTAAGGGTCCCGCATGCGCAACAGAGCAGAATTAAGTCCCTAGCGAGCGTGCCCTGTGTTTACGGGAGTAAACATACACTACCGTTCAAAAGGTTTTTTAAGGAAAAGCTCTGTACTTTTCAATGAAGATAACTTTAAACTAGTCTTAACTTTAAAGAAATACACTCTGTCCATTGCTAATGTGGTAAATGTCTATTCTAGCTGCAAATGTCTGGTTTTTGGTGCAATATCTACATAGATGTATAGAGGCCCATTTCCAGCAACTATCACTCCAGTGTTCTAATGGTACAATGTGTTTGCTCATTGACTCAGAAGGCTAATTGATGATTAGAAAACCCTTGTGCAATCATGTTCACACATCTGAAAACAGTTTAGCTCGTTACAGAAGCTACAAAACTGACCTTCCTTTTTTGCAGATTGAGTTTCTGGAGCATCACATTGATGAGGTCAATTAAACGCTCAAAATGGCCAGAAAAAGAGAACTTTCATCTGAAACTCTACAGTCTATTCTTGTTCTTAGAAATGAAGGCTATTCCATGCGAGAAATTGCAAAGAAATTGAAGATTTCCTACAACGGTGTGTACTACTCCCTTCAGAGGACAGCACAAACAGGCTCTAAGCAGAGTAGAAAAAGAAGTGGGAGGCCGCGTTGCACAACTTAGCAAGAAGATAAGTACATTAGAGTCTCTAGTTTGAGAAACAGACGCCTCACAGGTCCCCAACTGGCATCTTCATTAAATAGTACCCGCAAAACATCAGTGTCAACATCTACAGTGAAGAGGCGGCTGCGGGATTCTGGGCTTCAGGGCAGAGTGGCAAAGAAAAAGCCATATCTGAGACTGGCCAATAAAAGAAAAAGATTAAGATGTGCAAAAGAACACAGACATTGGACAGAGGAAGACTGGAAAAAAGTGTTGTGGACGGATGAACCCAAGTTTGAGGTGTTTGGATCACAAAGAAGAACGTTTGTGAGACGCAGAACAAATGAAAAGATGCTGGAAGAATGCCTGACGCCATCTGTTAAGCATGGTGGAGGTAATGTGATGGTCTGGGGTTGCTTTGGTGCTGGTAAGGTGGGAGATTTGTACAGGTTAAAAGGGATTCTGAATAAGGAAGGCTATCACTCCATTTTGCAACGCCATGCCATACCCAGTGGACAGCGCTTGATTGGAGCCAATTTCATCCTACAACAGGACAATGACCCTAAACACACCTCCAAATTGTGCAGAACTATTTAGAGCAGAATCAGGCAGCTGATATTCTATCAGTAATGCTTTAGCTATTCTCTGTGTCCAACTCATTTCCACGTCCAGTACAAAGCCTCTGTCTGTTTGCAATTGTCTTTCAGGCCTGATGGGATTGGCACAGTGACTG
Organism: Cyprinodon tularosa; assembly: GCF_016077235.1. NCBI lineage: Eukaryota > Metazoa > Chordata > Actinopteri > Cyprinodontiformes > Cyprinodontidae > Cyprinodon > Cyprinodon tularosa. The sequence goes on from NW_024037810.1 coordinate 95,166, forward strand.
TGGAGGAAAAGGAGCGTTTTGAAGAAATCAAAGAGAGACTACGTGTGCTTCTGGAGAATCAGATAACTCATTTCAGGTAGATATGAGTCACAAAAACAATTTTTCAATTTGTTTGGCAAGTTATTCTAACGAAACCTCCAAACAATTCATTCTTCTTTATTAGATATTGCTTTCCATTTGGACGACCAGAGGGAGCGCTAAAAGCTACTCTGTCCTTGCTTGAAAGGGTATGTTATACTTATATATATAATATATATATGTTAAACAGCTTCTTATGACATGTGTCCTTATGTCATAAAGACCTGTAGAGCATGATCCTTTGACACCAATGTTCTGATAAGAATCTTCTCTCAGGATTGTATAGTTTTGCCACATTACAGTGATATTTCTTTCATAACTGTCCTTATTATGGGCTTCTTGAAATGTTATGTAGTTTTTTCTTATAAATATCTATTTCTGAGGGTATTTTGTTTAGTGAAACATACTTCTGAAGGTGTCAATGATAACAGTTACAAATGCAACCTTCAGAAGATATTGTTAGCTTAGCATGAACATACTACCAACATGAACAACCCTCTAACACAAAAACTAGGATAAAGTGGCAATGTTTTCACCATCTTGATATTACCCAGCAGCCCTTGCGGCTAATGCAGCCTTACAGGACATTACAATGACTGCCTGAGTGACTGATGGGAAAAAGAGAAATAGAGCTTAGACTGACTGACACAAAGCTACTGACTGTAAACGGTTCATTATGACCTATTATGTAGGCCTACATTTCAGAAATCATGTTTATTTGAATAAAAACTTATTAAACACAAATATATCTTATTGAATATTATTTATTTTCATCACCAGTTATCATAGTAGAAAAGCTTTCTCAAGCAGTTTGTTATGCATTTTGAAAACCGGAGATAAACCGCTGGTCTAACGCACCACCTGGCTTCAGAAACCTGTTCAAAGACTTACTTTTACTTATTATTTAGGAATTATTTCACTCTTACGCTTATCTTACTTTATTCTTATATCTTATTTACACTTATAATTTATACACTGAGCCTGGTTCTGCTGGAGGTTTCTACCTATTAAACGGGAGTTTTTCCTCTCCACTGTCGCTACAAGCATGCTTAGAGTGAGGGATTGCTGAAGAGTCAATGAGTCGATGCAATCAGCTGATTTTCCTTAGATAGAAAACTTTGAATCAATTTGATTGGATGATCTGGAGACTGTAAGGTGCATTGATATGACATGTTGTGAATTGGCGTGGGCCAACTGAATTTATTTTCTCCCGACCTTACGCTTCCTGATCGAGAGGAGGACGTGAGAGGCTAATCGCCACTCGTTAGTCCCAGTATACTACACGACGCAGGACGGACGATGAGGCTGAAAGTCAGCCCAATCCAAAAAATTCTTGCACGATAGGAGAATTGGCCTGAAAAGGGCAAAAAAAAAAAAAAAAAAGTACAGTCTAAGCCTGCCTTAATGTCCAGATTAAGATGATATTCACACAGCGGAGTGGCATAAAATCTCTATTTTTGTCATGTTTGGCTTAAGGTTCCTAACCCACATGCAGAACACACTGAAGCAGGAGAAAAGTTCAAAGCTTTATTGAAATTATTCTGCACAAAGAATAAACAGATCCAGGACAGGTCATGAGTGGGTTCACTGCAGAGGGGGACAGAGGAGTTAGTGGATGTCCAGGTAACTTGCAGGATGTGAGTGAGCAGGACAGTACCTGTTCTGGAGTCTGAGCAGAGCGGCTGAGGGGGGAAACCTTGAGGGTCCAGAGGCTGACGGCAGGCTGAGGGCTTGGCGGAGGCAGAGCTTAGGTTTGAGTGTTTGCAGATCACAGATTAGAGTTTCCCTTCCAGATTCTTCAGAGAGCGGGCAGGCAGATTTCCAACAGAGAAACTCTTCAGGGTTTCTGGTTTCCAGGCAGGTTAAACCTGGGAAGCAGAAAGGAGAAATCAGATCAGGTTCAGGATTTCAGGGAGTCAGAGATTTAGGCCCCGTCCACACGAAGTCAAACCCTGGCCTAAACGCACAAATGTTTCACCAAACCAGCCTCTCATCCATACAAAGCCGGCGTTTCGGGGGTCTGTAAACGATCTTTTTTTTATTAAGCCTTCAGAGTGGGAAGATTTTGAAACGCCGTTTTCGCGTTTCCATCTTTAAGCTCTGACCGCATTTTTTTTCTTACACGCATGCGTCATAGCGTCACGTCATGCACGACACAGTATCACAACAACAATGGCGCCGTACTGTGTTGAATGGTTGCTGCTCATGCTACTCACCCTGCTGTCGGGCTTACAACAGAATCTTCTTCTTCTGGAATATCTCCAGGAAGAACAGAGCAATATCGACCACATAGTTCAGCACCTGAACTTGACTGAACCACCAAAATGGACCCGCAGGGCAACCATGTATAAATATTAGTGCGCATGCCCAACATTTCGTCGCCTATTTTTGCTTTGGCACCACAGCGCCACTTACAGGCCTGGCATACATTTTGCAGCGTTTTCATGCATTCGTGTGGACGATCACATTTATTTTACGTCTCCGTCTTTACGACAAACGTTCTGGAAAATATTAGCGTTTCGCGTTCGTTTTGACTTCGTGTGGACGGGGCCTCAGACAGGCAGGTTGGCTCAGGCTTGCTAACCATAACTGGCAAACACTCTGGCACTGGAGACACGTCCTCTGCCTCCTTAAATACGGATCTCCTGATGAGCAGATGAGCGACAGGTGGTAGCAATCAGCTCCGGCTCCAGGAGATCTAGTACGCCCTCTGACCTCCAGATCCCAACAATTTTTTTGCATGATGGTTTATACAACACATAAGATTTGCCTGCCATTACACCTCAGTATGGATTCTCCGTACTGGTGTTTAGGAATGGCACAGACATTAAAACATCACATGTAGGTAGGCCTTATTCTGCATTCACACCGAATGCATTTTAGGGCCCAAAAAGCGTCCAAACGTTGAACTGGTCAGACAGTGTGAACGCTCACCGCTCCAGGCATTGAGCTGTTCTCCTGAATGTGTCTTGGCTTTACTGCAAGATGATATTGCAGGATTTTTGGATTTTCCTCTCTAAGAATTAAAAAGAGAATTTTAATTTGTAAAACTTACCATTGATAAAGAAGAATAGTGCGAATAAATGCAACATGTTTAGATTTTAATTAAGAGGGAAAAAAATTTTTTAGATTAGAGAGCAGCTCATTGTATATGTCTATTTATATAATTAATACGTGAATTTGAATTGAATTGAACTGATAGATATCTTGATCTCGATGGAAGTTCATATACAGGTAAAAGCCAGTAAATTAGAATATTTTGAAACACTTGATTTATTTCAGTAACTGCATTCAAAAGGTGTAACTTGTACATTATATTTATTCATTGCACACAGACTGATGCATTCAAATGTTTATTTCATTTAATTTTGATGATTTGAAGCGGCAACAAATGAAAATCCAAAATTCCACGTGTCACAAAATTAGAATATTACTTAAGGCTAATACAAAAAAGGGATTTTTAGAATGAAAATGAAAAATATGAGCATGTACAATCCTCAATACTTGGTTGGAGCTCCTTTTGCCTCAATGACTGCATTAATGCGGCGTGGCATGGAGTGGATGAGTTTCTGGCGCTGCTCAGGTGTTATGAGAGCCCAGGTTGCTCTGATAGTGGCCTTCAACTCTTCTGCGTTTTTGGGTCTGGCATTCTGCATCTTCCTTTTCACAATAGCCCACAGATTTTCTATGGGGCTAAGGTCAGGGGAGTCGGCTGGCCAATTTAGAACAGAAACACCATGGTCCGTAAACCAGGCACGGGTAGATTTAGCGCTGTGTGCAGGCGCCAAGTCCTGTTGGAACCTGAAATCTCCATCTCCATAGAGCAGGTCAGCAGCAGGAAGCATGAAGTGCTCTAAAACTTGCTGGTAGACGGCTGCGTTGACCCTGGATCTCAGGAAACAGAGTGGACCGACACCAGCAGATGACATGGCACCCCAAACCATCACTGATGGTGGAAACTTTCCACTAGACTTCAGGCAACGTGGATCCTGTGCCTCTCCTGTCTTCCTCCAGACTCTGGGACCTCGATCTCCAAAGGAAATGCTAAATTAGCTTTGGTCAGAAAACATGACTTTGGACTCAGCAGCAGTCCAGCTCTTTCTTTCCTTAGCCCAGGTGAGACGCTTTTCGCGCTGTTTCTTGGTCAACAGTGGCTTGACACGAGGTATGCGGCAGTTGAAACCCATGTCTTTCAGGCGTCTCTTGGTGGTGGATCTTGAAGCACTGACTCCAGCAGCTGTCCCCTCCTTGTGAATCTCCCCTACATCTTTGAGTGTTTTTTTTTTCCCAATCTTGACCAGGGCGCGGTGATCCCTATCGCTGACCACAGTTTTTCCTTCCCTTTGCCTCTCTATTAATGTGTTTGGACACAGAGCTCTGAGAACAGCCAGCCTCTTCAGCAATAACCTTTTGTGTCTTTCCCTCCTTGTGCAATGTGGTGATGGTCGCCTTTTGGACAGCTGTCAAACCTGAAGTCTTCCCCATGTTTGTGTCGGCTTCAGAACTGGACTGAGAGACCATTTAAAGCCCTTTGCAGGTGTTTGAGTTAATCAGCTGATTAGTTTGTGGCACCAGGTGTCTTCAAAATTTAACCCTTACACAATATTCAAATTTTGTGACACACAGAATTTTGGATTTTCATTTGTTGCCGCTTCAAATCATCAAAATTAAATGAAATAAACATTTGAATGCATTAGTCTGTGTGCAATGAATAAATATAATGTACAAGTTACACCTTTTGAATGCAATTACTGAAATAAATCAAGTTTTTCAAAATATTCTAATTTACTGGCTTTTACCTGTATATATATATATATTTTTTTTTTTTTCTTTGAATTTTTCAATACCAATCAATGTTAATTTGTCCAAGATTCCACTGAGATAATTGGGAGAAAATGTATTTAGCAAAAAGTAGTATACTTCAAGTAAATTCTATTAAGAATAGTTAAGTATAAGTTTAGAAAGTACACTGAACAGTGCACTTTTAGTGCACTTGAAGTATTACTAAAGTAATACTTCTTCAAACTAAATTGGGACATTTTTAAGTTTACTAAAGTATACTTAAAGTATACTTTAGTAAACAATAAAGTAAACAATAGTATAGTCAAGTACACTTGGCTATACTATTGTTAAGTATATGAATTATAGTTTAGAATAAGTAAACTGTAAGTGCACTGCCTGATTTTAAGTATGAAATTAGTGTACTTTTAGTATACTTGAATAAACTACTTTTTGCTATGCCATTACGTTTTTATTGCAACAGCATTTGCATGAATTTGTTTGAAAGGATTTAAACGTGTTACATATGTGTTGCTTTTGGTCAGGTTCTAATGAAAGACGTTGTGACACCAGTCCCACAAGAAGAAGTGAAAGCTGTGATCAGGAAGTGTCTGGAACAGGCTGCCATAGTCAACTACCAGCGCCTTTCAGAGTATGCAAAACTGGAAGGTACGTTCTTATCGGGGTTCTTAATGCTTTTATTGAAGAAACAGCATAAGAAAAAATCACATATATAAATATAAGAACTACTGTGTTAAAAAAAATCTGAGGTTTTATGATCTGTTCCTCAAGGTACCCTGCATATTATATCTCTCAGTTAGGCAAAGCTTGTTTATCTGTAATTATTTACAATCAGATGTTTAAAGCAGGGAAAAATATACAGGACAGCAAACCGTAAGGAGTGTGGGCGCTAACAATATTTGCTTATTCTGTAGCAGAAGTTGCAATTTATTATTTTCATTTTTGAATTATATGCCAGAGATTGTCATTTACAAAAAGACTTCAAGCGATTTGTTTAATAAAATCATTTTAATAGCAAAACGTCTAAATAAATCTATGATATGGAATAAAGGAAATAAAAAACAGTTTTATTTTAAAATAGCCTGAAACACAATAGATCCTTTTTAAATGCTTTTTATTTGAAATGTTTTTTTCCACCTGATATGTTTAGTTTTAATTAGCTGGTTCCAAACTTTTAATGGACAAACTCCTCTCTGCAGGACCAAAGGTTACGACACACATCTTTGCTACTGCTATCTTATATAAAAGGGTGTACATTTTTTTTTTGTTCCTGTTCAAGTAAAGATAAATTTAATACTATTTTTTTTTTCAGTTTGATCCCACCCTTTTCTGCTTCTCTTTTACCATAGTTTAAGTATACATAATGCCAGATTTATCTACCTTTTCAGTCGCATTGTTTGACTAGAATTTTCTTATTCCTTGTTTCCTTCTCTTGAAAATTCAAATCAGTTTGGCCTCATGTTTGCATAAGTCCATAATGTAGAGAAAAGAGAATATATTTTAGAAGTTAAATACATAACAGCCAAATGTACAGAAGAGGATAAGGGCCACTGAAAAAAAAAAAAAAAAGTTTAACATGGAAAAAAGTCAGAATTCTGACTTTAATCTCAGAATTCTACGACGGAGAATTAGGGCCACACATGAAGAGAAAAAATATTTTTGCCATGACGAGATTAATCTCGCCCTGTCGACTTTAAACTCGCCATTTCGAGAATAAAGTTGAAATGTCATGTTGAGTTTAATCTCGAAGTGTCGACAATAAAGTTGGAATTAGTTCAAGAGAGCCAACCGCTGCACAGGATACATGCACAGAATCCAGAATCAGACATGCCTTGTATAGATGATTTGGTCAAATTGTACTTTCTGTGATGATTATACAGTTATACAGTTGCAGCACGTCAAAGACTACCGTTACTCTTAAAACGCAGACTGCAGCTGCGGAGCGCGGTTGCTCTTTTCTCCAAACTTTGGAATGTCGAGATTAAAGTCGCCACGATATATCAACTTTATTCTCGAAATGGCGAGTTTAAAGTCGACAGGGCGAGTTTAAAGTCGACACGTCGACATTAAACTCAACATGACATTTCAACTTTATTCTCGAAATGTCGAGTTTAATGTCGACATGTCGACTTTAAAGTCGTCATGGCAAAAATATTTTTTCTCTTCATGTGTGGCCCTAATACTCCGTTGTAGAATTCTGACTTTAATCTCAGAATTCTGACTTTTTTCTCAGAATTCTGACTTTTTTCCCATACTATACTGGAAAAAATAAATAAATAAATCAGTTAACTTTTTTTTTTTTTTTTCAGTGTCCCTAATCCTCTTCCATACAAATGTGGGACAGTGTTGGGCAAGTTTTAGATATTCCTTGCCCAGTAGGGGTGGTGAATATATTATTTCATCACATACAGTAATAGCCAGACTGTCTTATATTGTTTATGAAGCCCTGCTGGCTGTGTGTTAGAACAACTAATTAAATTGTGAATTGAGCTCAAATCATGTTCAAACATAAAGGCACACACCCCTTCCTGTAGAAGTGTTTTGTCAGAGTGCACTGGGGGAGGGTTGCAGAAGAGTTCCAGACCATCCGCTGTGGGGCGAACCTGCACCCGCCACCCCATTGAATATTGCTAAGATAAAACATGGACATTGGTCCTCAGTGAACAAAATCATTATAATGCTTTATGGCCCAACAACAGATGGCATCTTTGGCAGCTTTGGAAGTTAATTTTCAACCTTTTTTTTAGATAAAATCATTCACATCCTAATATAATTGAAATCTCCACATAAACCTATTTTCTACTCAATGATCCTGTATCATTTGAAGCTTTGCCTTGTGGGCGGGACATGCAGTTAGGAGCAATTTTCTGTATTGCAGTGCTATCTCATATAAAACCTCTCATTCCCGCACAAATTGTGGATATGTGACTGATTTGTCATGGGCTGTGTCCGAACGTCCTCCTCACTCCCGATAAGAAATAAGATAATCTCATATTAGTCAGATAATATTTTTAGATATTTTTGTTATTAACACTAGTTGGTGTGCTGCTTTTTTAATGTTGCTGTATTTTATTGTAACTCTTGACGCTGAACTGGTCAGCCACTCCTACTAGTGATACACCAGACATGGAGTTAGGTTAACAACCAAGCTACAGGTGACTTACACTGCAAAAACGATCTGAAATTAAGTAAAAATTTCTTATATCAAGTGTATTTACCCTTAATTTGAGCAGGTAAATAAGATAGATTTCCAATGGAATGAGTAATTAGATAATATGCACTTGATTTTTCCTATTTCAAATGTAAATTGTCTCGTTCCATTGGCAAAGCTTCTCATTTACCTCCTCAATTCAAGAAATAATGCATTTGTTTTAAGAAAAATTGCTTATTTAGATTTACATTTTTTGCAGTGTAGACCTCATTCAAAAGAGACAGGGCACCAAACCCCTCTGTTCTACCCAGAAGATACATCTCCCAGGCCAGGTGAAGCATAATCACCCTGGCAGCTTACAAGCTTTTTGCAGATCCATCCGGGACCAAGTGGGAGAAATACCCCCAGATCCCGAATAATATGTTTGGTCTCTGTGATTGAATGTTTGGATAAGGAAAGCAAAATCTACCAGAAGCTCTGTCACCAGAGGTAAGGATAAGTGGTTGAATCCCCTACAGGTGCCAGTGCAAACCTCCAAATGTTAAGCTCCAGGTAAACTGCAGTTCAGTGGGAGGTTGCTGTGTCTGCAGCTGCCGAATCCCAAATATTTATAGAAATATCCATATACGCCATGTTTAAGCAAGCGGAGATGCACTGGGTCTTTCTGCATAGCTGCTTTAAATTTGCCTTCCAGGGTTGGAGGTTAGAGGAGGAGCGGGGCACTAGGTCAGGGCCTGGGTTGGGTATTGAGCCCTAGGGGCTGTTTGGTGCCTTTGGAGGGCTCTCCAGCTCTTCCAATGATTTTCTTAGATTTGGGTTTCTTGGGCACATAAAGCTGGTGGCGGTTCTCTGGGGAGTTGGTGAGAGGAATCATATGCCTGCACAGTGAAAGTTAGGGGTTGGTCGGGCGTGATCAGTGGACCCAGGTGTTGGCTATGCTAGGCTGGTATGGGCGCAGTATTTCACTTTTATTCATTCATGTTTTCTTGTTGGACTTTTGATTAATGAATTATACAGAAGTTTGCTTTTTTGGGAGGTTATTTTTAGGAACTAGTGGCCTTTATTTTTGTTACTTTTGATATGAGCAGACATAAAATGGGATTATTGATAGGGTCACCAGGCTGGGACTCGAACCTTTACAGCCAAACTAGTTATATTCAGTTTCTTTATTGTCACCAGCAGCCAGGAATGAATCGATAACACTCATGATGCAGCAGCACAGACATTCACAACACTAATGTCAGAGTCCGCGGTTGCAGGTTGCTACCTAGAACCAGATGACAAGCGTTGGAGCCAATATAGAAAGAACCAATCTGAAAAAAGTAAACCTCTACTGGCTTAAGGAGAAAAATAATCCTCAGTGGTTTACATGGTTTAACTACAATAAATGTTGTATGTCAAATAGCACATGTTAAGCTCTGCTTTATGCAGAGCTCTACTGTCACAGTTCTGTTGTTGGTTTCAAAAAGGCTACTTTAATTTCTCTTTACTGCAAAATTTATTCTCTTAAAGTCAGTATTGCAAGCCTTGTGATTATATAGTTTTATGGGAGAATTATCCTGCCATAATGCAAGAGCAAATAATTTCAATTTGAGAAAAGAATTTCATCTTCTTGCACTCAAAACTTATAATGCTCACACTCCAAACATGCGCTCTCTCTCAAATATTTTCTCTTCTCTTATCTTTGTTTCTTCTCTCAGATTTAATGCTTCTTGCACAGATATTTTCTCCTCTCTCATGCCTCCTTCTCTTCGCGCACAAACCGCGCTCTGCTCGAGTCTCAGATACGCTCGCAAACCTGTAGGCTCTGCTTGTGGATTTTTTTCTGCTCTCTCTCAGATTGGATCGGATCGTCGCCTAGCAACCTTTCCAGCCAATAGAACGACAGCCTCGGAAAGGGTGCGCTTGTTTAACTCTACTGAGTGTGAGAGAGAGCGCATGTTTGGAGTGTGAGCATTATAAGTTTTGAGTGCAAGAAGATGAAATTCTTTTCTCAAATTGAAATTATTTGCTCTTGCATTATGGCAGGATAATTCTCCCATGTAGTTTTTCTTTTTACCATATTCGGTGGAAGGCATTGCTCTATGAATAATGTTGATGTACTGTTCTTCTAAAGAAGATTGCTTTCAAAGAGGTTAAATAAAATCTTCCAATAGTAGCTAAAGAACTATAACTTTCAACCGATATGAAGGCTGAATAACCTAAATAATGGATTTAAAGCAAAAAATATTTGTGTTGCTGCGCTCATATGTTTATTCATTAAAAAATGAAAAATCAAAAGTGTTGGTGAAACGAAATGGTAAGTTTTGTTGTGAATATTTTTTCGATTAAATGTTATTAAATGGATTAATTAATTGCAGATAATTTAATTAACTTAATTAAAGTTTAATATTTAAGTTTATGTATGTAGCGCTAATTAACGACACATGTCATCTGAAGGTGCTTTACAGAGACCATTTAATCAAAGCTTACAGTAAGATTGGTTCAAAGGTAAGAAACCAAATGACTGAATTATAATCATTTACTTTGCAGGACACATGTGCATGTAGAGATAGCAGATATTTGCTTGCATTGTGTCCCTCCCACTGAGCATGCATGAAGCAGCAGTGGAGAGAAAAAACTCCCTTTGAACAGGAAGAAACCTCCAGCAGAACCAGGCTCAGTGTGAGCGGCCATCTGCTGAGGCCCACTGGGGCCGACCTAGAAGATGTCATACAAGAGGAACATAGAAGCACGATTTATAGATATATAACTTATTTATACAACATCAGTGCCTGAAGGTTATAAAGAATAATATAAAATAATTTTTTTTTTTTTGCAGAGTTACATATTCAAATACATCTTTAGAGTTTATAACTTTGATATTTATATACTGATTAAACTAGGGCTGCAACAACGAATCGATAAAATCGACTTTTAAAAGCGTTGGCAACGAATTTCATCATCGATTAGTTGTGTCGCGCGATTAATGCGTCATCCGCCGCCGTCGTCATCACATCCACTTGACTGAAACGGGCGGAAGAAAAAAAATACGGCAGAGCGAGCCAGCGCTGCAGGCGCAGTGTTGCCAACTCAGCGACTTTGTCGCTATATTTAGCGACTTTTCAGACCCCTCCAGCGACTATTTGTTTAAAAAAGCGACTAGCGACGAATCTGGCGACTTTTTACGGTGTCACTGGCGGCTTTTGGAGACTCTTACGTGAAAGCATGTATCGTTCCTAATCTTGTCCTCCAGCGGCAGCTGCTGCCGTGGGGCGCCTCCCCCATCCCAACCCCGTTCTCCCGCAGGAGTCCCTCTCAGCGCTGCAGTCAGAGCCGCAGGACGTTTACCCTCAGCGTCCAGACTGCAAATGAAGCGCGCATGCGCCGGGATTGACGGCGCATATTGATCACAATAATTAAAATAGCCTGCGCTTTGTAAAGCGAAAAAAGTCGTAACATGAAACTTTTGTAAAAACAAATGAACATGGCACGGAACCACCATGTTTGTTTGGTTTTAAAGTGGGGAAACGTAACGTTAGTTTCTCAGGTAGCTCATCTGATGCTTTCCTTACCGTGTTAGTAGGTTACAGACAGGGATAAGGTTGGCTACTTATTTTACTTTTAATTTCATTTGAATTAGCTTAAGCAGCGTTTATATTTTCTTTATAAATAAATTAACTTCAAATTATGAGGGCAAGACTTTTAAATTTTAAATCTTCTGGCAAAGATAAAGTAAAGAAGATCCTGCAATTTATGGAAGTAAAGCAGAATAAAATCCAGCAAGATCAGTAATATGTCAATTAATTATCTGCCACATTCCCATGTAAATATCTGTCTTTGGAGGATGTGTTTTTTAGCACCCCTAGTTCTCTCATTTTTATTCCAAATACAATTTATAATTTGAATCACAGGCTATTTTTATCTCTATGGTTCAGTATTTTCTCAAGTAGCAACTTTAACTGCTATACTTTCCTGTCTTAAAAGGCAGAACTCTTCTAGTCTAAAAAAACTCAGTTGTTGAAATGGGGGGGCCTATTGTTTGAACCCCTTAGGGGCTTTAAAAACAAAAATGTCTTTTTTTGCGCTTTATGAAACAAAGTATCCTATATTTTGTGGATGTACAGCTACATTTCTCATGTAAGTTTGCGTAGTTTTAACACAAACATTTATTTTTCATATTGCACCAGTACAGTTAATGAGCAACCTGTACTTGTGTGCTTGTTTGTTCTGTCTAAAATGTTTATTTTGGAATAAAGAGGTTAATATAAAAAATATTTTTTGTCTGATTCATTGATTTTTAAAATAATCGTTAGTTGCAGCCCTAGATCAAACATAATTATGTGATCTTTTATAGAAACATTCACACCAAGTTAAATCTTCAAGGGATTACATTTTATTTAGAGTTTCAGAGCATTTCATCCAGACCAAACTCTGGATAAGCAGCTCATTAAATCGTTGCAGTATTTATCTTCTATATATAATAACTTCTTTATTTTTTCTCCATCACCCGCATTTATCTGGATGCACTGAATAAACTTCATGCACCTTTTCTTCCTTTGTGTACCTTCTGTTGTTTATAAGAGCCGATGTCACAAGCGATCATTTATAAATTGTCAACTTTTATGAGTCTTTTAAAAGAATCAGAATCAGGAATCAATAGAGTCGTATTCGAACACGGAATCGGAATATTCAGAAGCCTAGTCTGAAAAGTAGACCAATCCCAATACGCAACCAGTTTCAACCATTATCTCTTGCTCCCATCCATCACCCACAACCCACACATACTGGAAACTACAATAGATAGGGCTTCGTAATCTTCTCAGGGAACTGGGACACCCCTTGCTGCAGAGTTGATGTTCCGGTACGTAAATGACTGCCATAGAGGAGACAAAGCTTAAAAAAACAAACAAACAACAAAACTATGGAACCCCGAATGATTCATAATGAAATAAATAAAAAAACTTTATGAAATAAATACCATTTTGATAAATAACACACAAATATATAATATATAATAAGGTAATGTTATTATGAAACACATATAGCTATTCTTTAGTATTTACTTCTTGTTATTTTATCATAATTGAATATTTCATAATAATTTTTTTCATAATATCATACTTTAAAAAAAAAATAATTTTATTTAATTTTCAAATAAAAAAGTTTTTCCCAAAGTCATTTTTTATTTCATAATGTCATTTTTCAGCAGAATTACTTCGTCTGTCAATCAAAGCTAAGGGGTTGGACCTCGCTGGGTCCTTTAAGATCGATTAGATCCGTGGCGTCTGGTTAGCCGCGTTAGCACGAGCAGTTTGTAACGCTGATGCTGCACTGTTAGGTGAACGTCCAGGCGCCACCTGGTCAGAAACACGGTGCTGCAGCGCTCCTCTCTCAGGCTGAGGTGCAGGATTCGCGTTACTATCCAATCTATTCGCAACGTCTCTGAGCAATTCTGCAACTGACTTCTCTCCAGCTGCCATCTCATCGCTAACGAGTCGCTCACTCCTGGCCTCCAGTTGGTGATAAGCAGAGATGGGAAGTAACGAAGTACAAATACTTCGTTACTGTACTCAAGTAGATTTTTCTGATATTTTTACTTTACTTTACTACTTATTTTTATGACGACTTTTTACTTCTACTCCTTACATTTTTACACAGATATCTGTGCTTTCTACTCCTTACATTTTAAAAAATTGGCTCGTTACTTTAGTTTTGAATCATTTCAATGGAGTTACCGTTATTATTTTTCACGTCATCAATACCAAATTCAATCTAATTGGATGGGAATCTACGTTGCATTTGACGCACCGCTACAAGGTGAATCGACAGATTCGGCGGTATCCATTGGCGGCGAATCATTGCAGCTTGGTGGCGGTGGCGTTAGCATAGTAGCATGGACGACGAGATGATTGAAAATGGACACAACGGAGATCTAGTCCTATTGGCAGACATCCATTTAAAATGTAGGCAACGGCATGAAAAAAGTGGTTTCTACTTTTACTTTTATACTTTAAGTAAATTTACAAGCCTGTACTTTGTTACTTTTACTTGAGTAAAGAAGTTTAATCAGTACTTCCACTTTTACCAGAGTATTTTTTAACACAAGTATCTGTACTTTTATTCAAGTATGGAAAGTGAGTACTTTTGCCATCTCTGGTGATAAGTCTCCGCGCTTGAATCGGTACTTAGTAAAGGAGCAGCCAATCACCTAACTGGCTCCGCCTTGCCTGCTTTGATTGACAGACGAGGTCATTCTGCTGGAAAACAACATTATGAAATAAAAAAGGCCATTGTGCAGAATGTCATTATGGAATAAAGACAAACTTTGGAAAAAAGTTCTTTATTTTCCAAAATCTTGGAAAATGAAATAAAAAGTAATTATTTAAAAAAGCATATTGTATAAATATTGATAGTTTGATATTGTGAAAATAATTATCATGAAATATTCAATTATGATAAATATAATAATAAGTTGATATTAAAGAATAAAAATATATATTTTATAAAAACATTACCTTGTTTTTATTTCATGACCATATTATATATTTGTTTGTTATTTATCAAAATTATATTTATTTCATACTTTTTTATTTATTTATTTAATTATGAATCTATTGGGCTTCCATACAAAACCACTATTGAACCTTAAATTGTAAAAAGCTTATTAAGTTGAGCTGGGTTAGTTATCCTTTTCATTTATCAGGTATGATTCTTCTTTAAACCCTGTTGAAAATTTTACTGCCTAATAAACATGCCAATTTCAAAACCACAGGACATAATTACAAATTGCCCTGACAGTTTTTTTTTTTTAAATCACAACTGAAAATATAGAAAATAATATTGACAAAGCTATTAAGAAGTTTTTAGTTGGCTTTTAAAAAAATCTGTTTTAATTTAGACTAAGAAGGACTGTTTTGTCGTCCTACCTCCAGCACAGAAACCGAGTCGCTCTGGAACTGTTTGCCCAGCGCTGATCCACCACTGCAATCCCTACATCTCCCGCAGTTAGCCTAGAGCCAACCCCCCGCCCAGCTGTATCCTCTCCAAGCCTTGTTTCCCTTTTAGGCTTCCCCGCAGACTTATCCGATCTTCCGCTGATCCAGACAGGTCCATCGGTAGCTTCTCCCTGTCAGCTCCCAGGCGTGAAGACTCTTACTTTTTCTCTCAAAAATAAAGTTTTCAAAAAATTTCTACAGCAAAAAAATCCACCTTCTTCATCTAGTCAGAATTTGAAGATACAAAATGTAGAAGTAAGTATAGCGCCATCTATCTTTGCAGAGGATTCCTGCAAAGCCTTACTGAAATTACAACTGCAAAAGATACGTTCCATCCATCCATTTTCTCCCTCTCTCTCCGTGAGGGTGAGAGTTGAATAACTTTCATACTCTTATCCAAATAAAATGGTTTTGTTGTATTAGTCACAATGGCTAGTAAGTCATGCAGAATGCCAAAAACTATCCGCCTTACCCGTCAGTCTTTCCTATGCTTATCCTCTCTGATCTTGGCCTCTCGCATGCCTTGGTATCCTTCCTCTCTTTGTAGGGAAAAAGAGAGAGATGTATGAGCATCCTGTCTTCTGTTTGGCATCTCAAGTGATGGATTTAACTATTCGTGAGTATCTTTTGCTGTTTTCCGCTTTTTTCCACCATGTATTCTTGACTTATTTTTATTTAGACAGAGTGAATGCCAAGCGTCCTAAATGATCTGATCTCTTTGGTGTCTGACATCTTTTTCTTTGATTGTACCCTGTTTAGACTACATGGTAAATTTCTTTAGATTTTGTTCTTATATCTAACAACCCTTTATAAACAACTTTGTATGTGCTTCCTGTCCTGCTTTTGCCTCCCATTCTGTCTGTCTGCGAGATGAATGCCTTTTTTATTTGCTTTATGTAAATTGTTTCTAGTCTTGAGCAATACAGCAGTAAAAAAAAACACTACCCGTGTAAGGATTGTTAAAGTTCATTACAACAACCACCCAAACACACAAAAAATAATAAAATGGATATTGCATGAATGAAAACATGAGCCAAACATTATGTACACAACAGACAACGAATAAGAAATACAAAGAGTTTCAGTCCACCCGAGTGACGAGCAACTTGCACGTCATTCTGTTAGTTTTTGCGTGACGTGCATGTATAAGAAAGATGATGTTCTCAGCCATGTAGTTGGAATTAATGACAACTTTTTAAAGAATAAGAAAGCTACGGAAGAGGATTAGGGCCACTGAAAAAAAAAAAAGTTAACTGATTTTTTAATTTTATTTCAGTTTAACATGGGAAAAAAGTCAGAATTCTGACTTTAATCTCAGAATTCTGACTTTTTTTCTCAGAATTCTTACTGAATTCTGACAATAAAAAAAGTCAGAATTCTGACTTTTTTCCCATACTATACTGAAATAAAATAAAAAAAATCTGTTAACTTTTTTTTTTTTTCAGTGGCCCTAATCCTCTTCCGTAGAAAGCAATAAAAATATTGATGGTTATTATTTCTAGTGTACTTCAAATACTTATCCCAAAGTGCCACTGAAAAAAGCTATTTTAATTATTACTTTTATTCAAAGCATCCCCATCCGAAGAAGTTTATCTATATTTCCACGTTTTCAATTCAGTTAAATTTATTATTATTTAATTTCAATTTTCCATTCTTTCTTCTTTAGCTTGTTTAGTTTATTTTTGAAGTGGTTTGATCTGATGCTGCTGCCCCAACAGATGCTGGGAAAAGGACTCTTCAGAAGGGACATATAGAAGATAAGGCACATGCTGCTGTTATCTCAATCGAAGACGTTTTCCTTTTCTGAATAACAAGTTTTTTTTTAAGGCAAGCAAACAGCGGTGCCTCCAGAAATGTTTCATAGGGGGGGCCAGATGGGGCCTGACGTAGTCCTACTCAATTCTAGTCAGAATGAGTCTGATGCTGCTCCATAGAGCTGTGATTATGGGGCGTGTTTCCAACTAACCAGGAAAAAAAATGCCTCTGCACTCAATTGGATAGACCTACAACCAATAAGAGCAACGGAGTGCGTGACGTATGTTAAGCGATGCATAGTTGTTGTCAACAAAAATCAAAGCGTGCAGTTTCACGCCTAGAATAAGAAGATGAGCCTTGATCGCGTTTCTCTGTTCCTCTTTTAAAATTAATTTGCTGTCGATATCTTCTAGAACAGACCTAATAGCAGAATCTACTCACCTCAACTCTCCAGCGGCAGCCATTGTTGTTGTCACCCAAGCGCGCTTTGGTGACGTGGTTGATTACGTTACTGTTGATCATCTGTCCATCATCGTATAAAGCCCGCCCTGACAATTTGATTGGATCGCCACATATTGTGCTAGCATACTCGCGCTACTATGGAGCAATGTCATCCGAACTTCCCGACCTCAAACGTTGTGGGCGGGACTAAGTTCGGAATGGCACCCAGGCTAGACCAGATGGGGCCACTAAAAATCTTGGGGTGACACACTGAAACTAAAAGCCATAATTTCAGGGGTTTGAATCTACTTTTGTGGTAAACCTGCCTGTAGAAAACTATAATAAAGACTTAAGTAAACACCTATTCAGATCACGTTTTATTCTGTGTGATTTTTAATATTACTAACGATCGAATCTGTATAGACACAGAGCAGTTAACATTTTGAGTTAAACAGTATGCTTTGTTCTTATTCACTTTTTCTCCGTTGAAAGTGAGCTGAGCCGTAGTTTTCTTAGCATGCAAGAAAAAAAAGATGGGAAGGTGGGCTGCAGTGTTGTAGTGTTAACAATGAAAATAGTTTTTTCCTCAGCAATAATCAATATCTTGATTACAACAATAAACAGTTTATAAAATTTTACAGCAAAAATTGCCTGGTTAAAAAGAGCATTTGCCTGAGGCATAATCCATACAACAAGCAAAAAATACTCTGAAATTAACATTGAAACCTTAAACAGCAAGTAAATAGCTTTTCTGCATAAACAGGTAACTGTTTTGTCACACATTAGAAAAACGACTTTATTCTCCTGTCAACACAAAATGGTAAAGTTGTCACGTTGGGTGGAGGTTTTGAGGACCCAAATGCAGTGAGGAGTAGGCACAGATGAGTTTGGATGGTATAATGAAAATCCAAGGGAAACAGAGGCATAAAAAATTACTGAAAACCAAACAACACCAATAAACATCATGAAAAATACTCGAGGAAAGCAAGAGACTAGGAGGCAACCACACAGCATCTATAACTCACAAGAAACCAGCACTGAATGAAGGCTCTGGTACTCTTTTAAGCTCAGCACTATGATTATAAAGATTACTTTCACCTGTGTAGGCTACCCAAGTCCTTCACAATGATCCACTATCGTACTGTAGAGATGCACAGCTTGCACTAACACACACACACAGGAACCCTGACAAATGTGCTGAAACTTACTTAATCAAAGTGCATGAAAACCTCTGACATGAGTGCAAAATCTACCACCATGTGTGACAGTTGAAACAGAAAGGCGTTGCACAATACATCTATGTATTAGTCAGTGCAGTTTAGCAGGGAGCTAGGCAACACACATGCACACTGTTACTACAATCATGCTAACTATGTTTAACAGCAACAACATACCTGAAAATGTATGAATCTTTACTCCGATGAGGAACAGACCTCAGCATCTCCGGGCATTTGGGCTGAGACGGATGGTGTCCACTTCAAGATCGCTCTTAAATTGTAATTTCATACTTAACCACAATCTGCACAATCATAAAGACACATGTGAGCTGGGAGGCCAGTGGGGTGGCCAGAGCATTGTACGGGGTGGCCGCAGCCACCCCTGGCAACCCCCTAGTGGTGCCACTGCAAACAAATGATGGCATCTTAAGAACTGATCATGTTGAACTACTTGGCTACATAGCAGCAAAACACGCATGAATAAAACAACAAGCTATGTCTATGAAAAGTTATGGATTTCTTTAAACGATTCTGTATTGTTTGTGTGTTTCCTCAGCTTCAGTAGCAAAACATATTGTGCATCTGTGTGTTGACAGCAACAACAAGGAGAGGAAACTGTAACACTGGTGGTAACATCAATGCTAACCTGGGGTAATGCCGTCACACAGCATTGGGGGACAGAGACCATGCCAGCAGTGGGTCAGTCCCAGCTTCTCTTGCCATTTGGAACAAACCAAATGCTGACTGATAGCAGGTCAACCCATGTTTGAAAAAAAATATTTAATTCACTCAATTCTGTGGGAAAGAGGCTTGAGTTTATTCGGTTAAATTCATCTTATTTATGTAGCACCGATTAGCAACATATGTTACAGTAGCAGCCATTCAAAACAGCCAATCCCAGTCAAAAGCCAAGCGAGTGGCAGCAAAATCCCCTTCTACTTCCAGCCACTGGCCTTCTCCTGCATATTTTTTTACTCTGACTTCACCCTTTCACTGAATTACAGGATCTGACCAGGAGATGGCGCTTCTCTTTAGATCCTAATGTCTACAAATCATGACAGAAAGAATATTTTAGTACAAGGATTGATGTAGGCGACCCGTCAAGGACCAGCAGAAAGTTTCTAACAAAATCTATGAAAAAACAGCAAAACATTCATGGATTTGCTGGCACACAGCAAAAATGCCTGCGTTAAAATTTAAGGTGTAGTGTTAATTAAATAGTGTGGCTGTTGAATTAACAGCAGTAAAATAACACTGCCATTGTAACTTATGATATATTTATGTTTTTAGGTTGGAGTTCTATATGGAAGAATTATCCTGCCATAATGCAAGAGCACATAATTTCAATTTGAGAAAAGAATTTCATCTTCTTGCACTCAAAACTTATAATGCTCACACTCCAAACATGCGCTCTCTCTCAAATATTTTCTCTTCTCTCTCAAATCTTTGTTTCTTCTCTCAGATTTAATGCTTCTTGCACAGATATTTTCTCCTCTCGCTTGCCTCCTTCTCTTCGCGCACAAACCGCGCTCTGCTCGAGTCTCAGATACGCTCGCAAACCTGTAGGCTCTGCTTGCGGATTTGTTTTTGCTTTCTCTCGGATTGGATCGGATCGTCGCCTAGCAACCTTTCCAGCCAATAGAACGACAGCCTCGGAAAGGGTGCGCTTGTCTAACTCTACTGAGTGTGCCTGTGATAAACTTTACCGACAATAAAATGCCAGCCTCCCTAAAGTAGCCTTAGAAGGTTGAAGATTTGGGATGGAACACACACTTTTCAGCTTTTAAACAAACACGACTCTTAAGAAATGCAGAAAACACTTGTCCTACATTGAAATGGTGTTCCGTCATACGTCATACAAACTCTGCTTTGTTTTAACGAATAGAAATATACGAAATCTAACGGTGGATGTCTGGGGGACAGTGATTGGCCTCCATGTTCTGAATGCTGGCGTACCATAAAGAATAAATGATGAACAGTTTAGTTTGTGCCTTCAAGTCGTTGCCCATAGGAAGACGTTACTGGATATAACCTAACGGAATATCTTCAGAACGGCTCCAAATGACACTAAACTCATATGGGAGAGTAGAACATGATGGAATAACGGAAAATCAAGGACCAATGGAAAAAAAACGGCGTTCCCCTTTAGAGAGGAAGATGGCTGGAACTTTAGTTAGGCCAAACTCCTTTTGACAAAGCTAGATGGTACTTGCCTTTTTAAACAGTACTAAATATTGTCCACTCCTTAAAAATGTATTCTATTTTTTATTATATCATATTATATTTATTCTATTTCCTCAGTAGGTACTTACTGTTAATTTAGTTTTCTTTTTAGTTTTTCTTCTTTTGATTTTTAGATACAAATCAAATGTGATGGAATGCCTTTTTTACATCAGTTTGCAAACCCTAATAAATAAAGATGATTATTATTAAAATAATATCTTTCATTTCAGACAAAAATGCATTAGTTTAAAAATTGCAGTAGTTTCACGTGTGGTGGGAAAATATCAATTTCCTATGGAAATGGATAGAATATAATATCAGTCCTTTAAGCTGCAAGGCTACATGGTCTCAGCGTGAGAGATGTTTTTATCCTATTAGGGATTTTTTAGGATTTAAACAACACGCCAGACTCTTAAGGGGTTATTCATGATATTATACTATTTTCCTCAACTATCTGTTGTTGTTTTGATTGACAGAATGTGGAGACCATCACCGCTTTTAGTGGACGAACCTCTGTCTAATCAGAAAATGACAGAAAATCAAGCTGCTATGATCGTCTTGTTCTCTCTTTGCAAAGATAAATAAAATGACGACTGATTGATTTACCATCTATCTCCTTTATTTAAGTGGATTGCACAGTTGAATGTTTTTTTTTTTTCCTACGACACATGTAATATTAAATACAATAAATCAGTCACTATCCAACCAAACCGCTCCAATAATCCATTTTTACTTTTAGAATCCCGGCCTGCCTTTTATGCCCGATAACTTCACTGTCCCGTTGTAAGTGATAAAAAATACTTTGCTGTTCTGATATATGAGAGTAATGGATGAAGTGGAAGCACTTTGCTTTGTACTATGGTGTTTCTACCTCAAATTCCATTATCTGCCTTATATACCTTATCTATATCATCTGCATTCTAACACCTTAAATCTCATTCTCATCCTTATACCATGGCCTATTACTCTACCTACAGATGTGTAAATCTACTGCTTAGTGGAACTTGTCTGAAGTTGATTTCACAAGGTTCTGTCAATCAACCAGTTAGGTTATTTTCTGGCCATAGTATAAAAGACACCTCTCACTTAACAAACTGAAGGTGTGGAAGTCAAACTTTCATTTAGTGTAGCCTGCAGTGATCAGCCAATATATTATGACCATTGCTGAGTAGCACAGGACTAATCAAATTGAAATGCACTTTATTGTGAAATGAAATTCATTTTCCAATATTCTGTAACAGCGTAATGAGACGATAGTGATCGTCATCGTCCTTCTCTGAGTGGTCACAATACTTTGGCATATGTATTGCTACATTTATTGTGAAATCTAAGTGCAACAAACACATGAAAACGAAAGAAAGATAAGAACATTACTGCATGATAAGTGTTTCGTGTCTCTGCTTCTGTCCCTCGTCATGTCCATGTTTTATTTTTTCTAATGTTAGCACTGCTCTGTCAAAATAAACTGCCAATTATTCATAAATATATATCTATGTATCTATATAAATATATATAGACACACTATATTGCCAAAAGTTTTTGCTTACTCATAAAAATGAGTGGAATCCTGTGTTCCAATTACTTCCATGGACACAGGTGTATAAAATTAAGCACCTGTAGGCCACCTGCACAAAAAAAGTCAGCCGTATAATCAGAAGATGGAAGTACCGTAAATCCTCTAATATTGGCCTGTATTCCATTAGCGGCCGGAGATCGTAGTGGCCACAATTGTTCTGATCCGCAAGTGATGAGGAGATTATGGGGAAAGAATTGGAGAATTTTTATTTTTTGTTGTTGTTTTACTACCAACTAAACACGACAATTTGAGTGAGCGGCACGGTGATTAAACCTGTAAGTTGCCTTTTGTTATGAATAATGATCACCATGGAAAATGTTCAATAAGTTTGATCTGTGGTGAACAGCGTTAAAATGACAGATATCATTGGCCTTTGTTGTTCTGAATTTCCCTTGGGTTGTACGACACCGTTAGTCTACGTCACGTCGCTCTGATGGCAGAACAGTTTTTGTCCCATTTTTTTAAAAACGTTGTTTGGAAAGTCAATTTGGCCAAGATTCCATTCTTTGTAGGCTTTTTTTTCTTTTCGTATTGCCGTGCAGCAAATTGCAGCTGCTGGAAAACGTCTAAATTACCCGTATTTGTTGATAATGTTCTGTATATCATTATATTAACTGTACTTTTTCAATAAACAAACTTAGTATTCTATAGGTTCAAATAGACACAAAATCTCTTTTTTTATTGATTCCACTGATAGTTTGTTTCGCTCAAATAGAAATAGAGGCCTGCCTCTAATTCTGGCCTCCTTCCAATAATGGCCTGGACCAAGATGTACCTAAGTGAAATAAAGGCCCCGTCCTATATTAGAGGATTTACGGTATCAGCAATGTAACCTCATGGAGTGGTGGGGGTGCTGGGGGGGCAGCAGATGCCGAAGCGCATAGTGCGAAGAGGTCATCAACTTTCTGCAGAGTAAATCACTGCACACCTCCAAACTTTATGTGGCCTTCATGTTAGCTCAAAGAACGCAGAGAGCTCCAAAGAATGGGTTTCATTGGTCGAGCGGCTGCATCACCAGGTGCAATGTAAAGCAAACTGCACTGCAAAAACGATGTAGATATAAGTCAACATTTCTTAAATTAAGTGGATTAACCCTTAATTTGAGTAGGTAAAGAAGACGATTTGCCAATGGAATTTACGGAGCCCCTCTGATGACATGGTCAAAAAAAATGTTTAATTGTGGCCACGAAGTAGTCTTTCGCGGCCACGCAATAAGTATAACGTGCGCACAAAATACTGCTTCGTGGCCACGCAATAAGTTCAATGTGCGCACGAAATACTTCTTAATAATATCAATAAATCCGCCCCTGTTTTCAGGCTTATGTTAACTGTAATGACTTATCTTGGACAGGCTGCTATGTAAACGGGCCTTTAGTCCTTCGTTTAGCTAGGCTGCGGTTGTTTACACTACGCCTTTTCCACCTAAAATGGCGTCTTAGCAACAAATGTCACGTGACTGGCGGAGACCGACTGGGTAAGCAAATCGAGCGCGCCTTCTCTAAGGCCAGAAATGATATTAATATTATTATTTAGTATTTCGTGCGCACGTTAAACTTATTGCGTGGCCACGAAATACTACTTCGTTGCCACAATTAAAAAATTTTTTTGGACCATGTCATCAGAGGGGCTCTGTAGGAATTAGTATTTTAAAATAAGATAATTAGATATTATGCACTTGAAATTGTTATGATCTTGGCACTGATGGCTGGCTTATTGCTCATTTCATTCACCTGCCTAACTCTGCCCGGTTTCCAATTACCTCTCATCTAATCCACCTGCTGCTGCTTCTATTTATGCGGCTCAGTCCGAGCAATTGTGACCAGATTATTGTTGTTGATGCTGATGCCTTTTTTTCTAGTGTTCATTATCGGGGCCATTGGAGAGAGGGTTCTTAGCATTGCGTAGTGTTCCTGATATCCTGACCCTGATCTGCCTCTCATCCACTGAGCATGCCCTGTTCCTGTCTTGGCTAATTGGAGAGAGCGGATTTAGAGTTCCGCAGTGTTCCTGATATCCTGATCAGTTCTGCCTCTCAACCACGGTTCCTGTCTGAACATTCTGCCTGAACTGTCTGTAGAGTCCTGGAACTCTGAACCCTCCTGTTCCTGTTCTGATCTTTTTCCCTGACCTTGCTCAGACTCCTGCTGGTACTCCAGGGCTGCAGCATCTGGGACACTCTAGGCGGCACCCAACCTCATCTCCTTTGCAGCCCACCAGCTGGATCTTATCTGGTTATATGGGGATGGAATGAGTGGTTAAACCAAAGTTTCCAGTGATGGGTGGACGTCCTTCTTTTCTATCTCGCTTTTTAAATGTAAATTCTCTTTTTCCATTGGCAAAAAGTCTGACTTACCTCTTCAAGAAAAATGCCCGTATTTTAATAAAGATAAGTTATTTAGATTTCAATTTTTTTCCAGTGTTCCACTGGACTCCTGAACAGTGGAAACACCTTGTATGGAATAATGAATCACTATCTGATGGATGAGTCTGGGCTTGGCAGCTGCCAGGAGAATGCTACCCGTCTGACTGCATTATTCCAACTTTAAAGTTTGGTGGATATTGGATCGTTTTTTGCTTCCAGCTGTGTGAGAACAATTTGAAACTAACCTTTTCCTCTTCAAGCCTGATTTATCACCAGAGCACTAAGTAAGGTCCATAAAAACATGGATGTCAGGGTTTGGTGTGGATGAACTGTATAAGCCTGCACAGAGTCCTAAAATCAACCTTCTAGAACAGTTTTGGGATGAATTAGAGCGCAGACTGAGAGCCTGGCCTTCTCGTCCAGCAGTAGTGTGTGACCTCACAAATGCGCCTCTGAAAGAATGGTCAAAATTTCCCATTAGACTCCTAAACAGTGTGGACAGCCTTCAGAGAAGAGTTGAAGCTGTTGTAGCTGCAAAAGATGGAATCGCACCCTAATTAACCCCTAAGGTTTACGTTACTGAAACTCATAGGTGAGCCAAAGCAGGTGAGCGGATACTTTTGGCACTATAGTGTAAGTCAATGCATGGGTTAAATGGGTTGATTTATTGATGTGTAACCCCTAAAATGGAAATCAATGGTTGCAGACGTGCAGATTGTTACAGTTACAGTAAGAAGTTTGTTTTTAACAGATGGAATATGAACAATCTGCGTGACAACAGCTGATTCCAGGTTCTTGAGTTGCTCAGGCCATTAAATCCATGGTTTGTTATTTAATTAGATAACGTGCATGTTTTGTATGTCAGGAAAACATATGGTTATGTTAGGACACTAAAGGTTGCATGAAGGCTTTATCCAGGAGTTTTTCTTCCTGATAAAAGCTGACTTTGTTGATTCTTAACACTTGTTTTCAGAAAACGTAGGCCGTTTAGTCACCCCTGCTAAAAAATTGGAAGACACTATCCGGCTGTCCGAGCTGGTCATCGAGGTCCTTCAGCAGAATGAGGAACACCATGCGGAGGTCAGTATGCTGCTGAGCATTTCCATGCAATATGTCCCCCAGGTTACTCTTCTCCAAAGTTTGCAGCCACCATTATTGTTTTACCTGCAGTTATGAAATGGTTAAATTGCTAAAACATTCATTAGAGAATATTTATTCTGTTGAAGGGCTCTACAGTGCAATCATTTTATTCTTCACACTGCAAAAGAAATGTCAATCTAAGTAAGTTAATTTTACCTAAATTAAGTGTCTTTGTTATTGAATTGAGGAGGTAAGGGAGACACTATGCCAATGGAAATGACTATTTAAATTTAAAATAAGGAAAAACAATTGCATTGTTGTATTTCAAGCCCATAATATCTAATGATCTTATTTTGAGAGTAAAGATACTAATTTCATTGACAAATCATGTAATTTACCTGCTGAAATGAAGGGTAAGTACATTTAAATGAATACATTTTTATGTATTTCTATAGGGATGCACGATATAATCGGCCCCCTATCGGTATTGGCCTTAAAACTGAATATCGGACATCGGCCACCCCACCGATATTTAACCCGATATTTGATCAGCTTCTGAGTTTCTAAAGTCTAAAAAAATATAAAAAATACTACTTCTTCTTCTTCCACAAAAACTTCTTTTTTACAGACTTAAAAAATTCTAAAGACGAGGGAAAAAATATTGATCCATTAAAATATCCCAATATCTTCATATGCTGATATATTGCCATTTAAAAACACCATATCAATCTCTTTTACTAATGAAATATTGCTATATGTCATCGTTATGCTACGAAATCCCCCGAAAATTCACCAAATGTTGCCATATTTTTATATGTTGATATATTGACGCGGTATCGATCTATTTTACTAACAAAATCTCACAAGAATTTGCAAAATATCACGAGAGTTTGTAACAG
This sequence comes from Cyprinodon tularosa, assembly GCF_016077235.1. Taxonomy (NCBI): domain Eukaryota; kingdom Metazoa; phylum Chordata; class Actinopteri; order Cyprinodontiformes; family Cyprinodontidae; genus Cyprinodon; species Cyprinodon tularosa. The sequence continues at coordinate 121,725 of NW_024037810.1, forward strand.
AACGATGAAATTTCACCAGATTTTGAAAGTAAAATAGATCGATACCGCGTTTTTAAAAATCTATTTGATATCAGCATATGAAAATATATTTGAGTATATTATTTTTCAAAGTGTCAGAAATGGATAACAAAACTGCTATTTTCAATGACTACTTATTTTTGTCCAGCTTTAACATCGGTATCGATATCGGTTATCGGCTACATGAGTTTTAAAATATCGGCATATCGGCCAAAATCCCAATATCGTGCATCTCTATATTTCTACACTGTTTTTGTAGTGGAAGTAAATGCATAACCAGGCTCTGTGGGGAAATACATATTTGCAAACCTCGTCTTCCTGGCAGCGACAGCTGCCATCAAGCATGACTGACAATGAATCCTTTAAATCACTCGAGGGGAATTTTGACCCAAACTTTGCTGTACATTTGACAAAATTTACAAAGGATCACTACAAAAATAAAATAAAACCACTTTACAGACTGATAGTGAATTGGGACTACAGTTTGCATTTTTGAGAGAGTATATCTATTTTTAAAAGCGACTATATTGCTGTACAATAACAGCATAAAAGCCACACTGCAAAAAATGTAAATCTGTCAGTCATTTTTCTCCTAAAATAAGTGCTTCTTTTTTCTTGAATTGAGAAATTAATAGAGACATTTTGTCGATGAATGATGACCACATTGTTCACATAAACAAACAAAAAAAAAAAATAGCAATCTGTTATATTAAGTTCATAGTATTTAGTTCTCTTATTTTAAGGCTACAAATTCAAATGAAGGGTAAATAAACTTATTTTGAGAATTGTTCACCCATTTTAACATCATGTATGAAGTGTAAGGATACATATCACATAGAAAATGTGTTTCATCATAAATTAGATTATTTCTTGGATTCAGAACTACAGTAAATTTGATTGACTTCCTTTCTGCTTTTTACTTCAATGGTTTATTTGGTTGGCGTGCAATATTATGCACAGGGAAGGGAGGTAAGTACAAAGTGCATTACTCTCCCCTCCTATCCTAATCAACCCAGGCCCTCTGCATGCACATAATCAAACAGATGTTTTTGCAGAGGATCCTTTATGTTTTCTGCATTTTTGCTGCAAGTAAAGTGCTTGTCATAATACTTTGTATTCCTAAAGGTAAAGCCGTATACAAAAGTACCAACAAGCACTTCAGCAATTTTGAAAACAGACCTTTGCTCTGAAAAAAGCAAACTGCGGAGTTGTGACAATTGCTGCTGATCGTCCAACTCGGTACCTGTTTTCAAAGATTTACCCTTAAATCATTCCTCAAGATGCTGAACTATCAATCATGGTGTGAAACTAACTAATCTGTTTGTAATATAAAATCTAATGGTGACTGAAGTCCAGCATTATTTTTAAATATAGTCAGTGCTGTTTTATAGTCATATATACAATCCTATCCTCCTTGCTGCTCATGTAATCATGTGTTTAAGTTATGATCACTGGAGATATGAAACATGCCTTTAAAGGTTTATAACAAAACATTTAAACACACCAGCAGAAAATATTATATTTACATAGGATTTTAGGTTAAAGTGAATAAAAAGATGACATCCTTCATCCTATCAGAGAGAGGAAAATAAATAAAAAAACACAAAAACAAAGGTGGCATTTAGAGACTCACCAGGAGGTAAAAGAGGAGGACTCCATCCAGTTCAGGACAAAATAACGACTAAATCTTCCTGGAATGAACTTAGTTTCCTATTTTTATGTTTCATTTAACGCAATATCCAACAAAGTGTGTAGCTTCAAACTAAATCCTAAAGGTTTTTTCACGTTGCAGAAAAGTTCTGTTGTATTAGCAATGAAGTTAATGAATGTTTTTTTTACTTTTAATCAGAATCAGAATTACTAAGTTAATTATATTCTTGCAGTGCGACTGTATACAGAAGAGAGAAAAATAGGATTGTTAGCAAAATAAAATATGATATAATTAGACAGTTTAAAATAAGTCAAATTACAATGCAGTAAGTTTACTCCCCTCCCGTATAAACTGTGTAAAATATAGGAACAGAATAAGATTAAGGATAAGAATAAAATAAGATAAGGATAATAATAAGATAAGATAAGGATAAGTTAAAATAAGATAAGGATAATAATAAAATAAGATAAGGATAAGATAAAATAAGATAAGGATAATAATAAAATAAGATAAGGATAATAATAAGATAAGGATAAGATAAAATTAGATAAGGATAATAATAAAATAAAATAAGGATAAGATAAAATAAGATAAGATAAGGATAATAATAAGATAAGGATAAGTTAAAATAAGATAAGGATAAAATAAAATGAGATAAGGATAATAATAAAATAAGATAAGATAAAATATGATAAGGATAATAATAAGATAAGATAAGGATAAGATAAAATAAAATAAGATAAGGATAATAATAAGATAAGATAAGGATAAGTTAAAATAAGATAAGGATAATAATAAGATAAGGATAAGATAAAATTAGATAAGGATAATAATAAAATAAAATAAGGATAAGATAAAATAAGATAAGATAAGGATAATAATAAGATAAGGATAAGTTCAAATAAGATAAGGATAAAATAAAATGAGATAAGGATAATAATAAAATAAGATAAGATAAAATATGATAAGGATAATAATAAGATAAGATAAGGATAAGTTAAAACAAGATAAGGATAAGATAAAATGAGATAAGGATAATAATAAAATAAGATAAGATAAAATATGATAAGGATAATAATAAGATAAGATAAGGATAAGTTAAAACAAGATAAGGATAAGATAAAATGAGATAAGGATAATAATAAAATAAGATAAGATAAAATATGATAAGTATAATAATAAGATAAGATAAGGATAAGATAAAATAAAATAAGATAAGGATAATAATAAGATAAAATACGGATAAGTTAAAATAAGATAAGGATAAGATAAAATAAGATAAGGATAATAATAAAATAAGATAAGGATAAGATAAAATAAGATAAGATAAGGATAATAATAAGATAAGATAAGGATAAGTTAAAATAAGATGAGGATAAGTTAAAATAAGATAAGGATAAGATAAAATAAGATAAGGATAATAATAATAATAAGATAAGGATAATAATAAGATAAGGATAAGTTAAAATAAGATAAGGATAAGATAAAATAAGATAAGGATAAGATAAAATGAGATAAGATAAAATATGATAAGGATAATAATAAGATAAGATAAGGATAAGTTAAAACAAGATAAGGATAAAATAAAATAAGATAAGGATAATAATAAGATAAGATAAGGATAAGATAAAATAAAATAAGATAAGGATAATAATAAGATAAAATAAGGATAAGTTAAAATAAGATAAGGATAAGATAAAATGAGATAAGATAAAATATGATAAGGATAATAATAAGATAAGATAAGGATAAGTTAAAACAAGATAAGGATAAAATAAAATAAGATAAGGATAATAATAAGATAAGATAAGGATAAGATAAAATAAAATAAGATAAGGATAATAATAAGATAAAATAAGGATAAGTTAAAATAAGATAAGGATAAGATAAAATAAGATAAGGATAATAATAATAAGATAAGGATAATAATAAGATAAGGATAAGTTAAAATAAGATAAGGATAAGATAAAATAAGATAAGGATAATAATAAGATAAGATAAGGATAAGTTAAAATAAGATAAGGATAATAATAAAATAAGATAAGGATAAGATAAAATAAGATAAGGATAAGATAAAATAAGATAAGGATAATAATAAGATAAGATAAGGATAAGTTAAAATAAGATAAGGATAATAATAAAATAAGATAAGGATAATAATAAAATAAGATAAGGATAATAATAAAATAAGATAAGGATAATAATAAGATAAGGATAAGATAAAATTAGATAAGGATAATAATAAAATAAAATAAGGATAAGATAAAATAAGATAAGATAAGGATAATAATAAGATAAGGATAAGTTAAAATAAGATAAGGATAAAATAAAATGAGATAAGGATAATAATAAAATAAGATAAGATAAAATATGATAAGGATAATAATAAGATAAGATAAGGATAAGATAAAATAAAATAAGATAAGGATAATAATAAGATAAGATAAGGATAAGTTAAAATAAGATAAGGATAATAATAAGATAAGGATAAGATAAAATTAGATAAGGATAATAATAAAATAAAATAAGGATAAGATAAAATAAGATAAGGATAATAATAAGATAAGGATAAGTTAAAATAAGATAAGGATAAAATAAAATGAGATAAGGATAATAATAAAATAAGATAAGATAAAATATGATAAGGATAATAATAAGATAAGATAAGGATAAGTTAAAACAAGATAAGGATAAGATAAAATGAGATAAGGATAATAATAAAATAAGATAAGATAAAATATGATAAGGATAATAATAAGATAAGATAAGGATAAGTTAAAACAAGATAAGGATAAGATAAAATGAGATAAGGATAATAATAAAATAAGATAAGATAAAATATGATAAGTATAATAATAAGATAAGATAAGGATAAGATAAAATAAAATAAGATAAGGATAATAATAAGATAAAATACGGATAAGTTAAAATAAGATAAGGATAAGATAAAATAAGATAAGGATAATAATAAAATAAGATAAGGATAAGATAAAATAAGATAAGATAAGGATAATAATAAGATAAGATAAGGATAAGTTAAAATAAGATGAGGATAAGTTAAAATAAGATAAGGATAAGATAAAATAAGATAAGGATAATAATAATAAGATAAGGATAATAATAAGATAAGGATAAGTTAAAATAAGATAAGGATAAGATAAAATAAGATAAGGATAAGATAAAATGAGATAAGATAAAATATGATAAGGATAATAATAAGATAAGATAAGGATAAGTTAAAACAAGATAAGGATAAAATAAAATAAGATAAGGATAATAATAAGATAAGATAAGGATAAGATAAAATAAAATAAGATAAGGATAATAATAAGATAAAATAAGGATAAGTTAAAATAAGATAAGGATAAGATAAAATGAGATAAGATAAAATATGATAAGGATAATAATAAGATAAGATAAGGATAAGTTAAAACAAGATAAGGATAAAATAAAATAAGATAAGGATAATAATAAGATAAGATAAGGATAAGATAAAATAAAATAAGATAATGATAATAATAAGATAAAATAAGGATAAGTTAAAATAAGATAAGGATAAGATAAAATAAGATAAGGATAATAATAATAAGATAAGGATAATAATAAGATAAGGATAAGTTAAAATAAGATAAGGATAAGATAAAATAAGATAAGGATAATAATAAGATAAGATAAGGATAAGTTAAAATAAGATAAGGATAATAATAAAATAAGATAAGGATAAGATAAAATAAGATAAGGATAAGATAAAATAAGATAAGGATAATAATAAGATAAGATAAGGATAAGTTAAAATAAGATAAGGATAATAATAAAATAAGATAAGGATAATAATAAAATAAGATAAGGATATCAATAAAACAAGATAAGGATAGAACCTAATATTCTTATTTTAGTGTCTTTCACATTTAGATAAAAAGCTCAAAGCTTCTATTGATGGATGGTTCTGGAAACATTAGAGGCCACATTTCCACAAAAACAATTTAGCATCTTCCAAATGTCATTGAAGAGTGATTTCAGATGTTATTTTTACTCTTTGTCACCTTTGTATTTTTGTGTATCTCGTTCTACTGCATATCAAACTATTTCAAGTTAGAGCAAGGTGTCAAATACTAGACCTTGTTACATGAACGGCAATGACTGATTGTTTCCCTCCTCCCGACTTTCCCACATCAAATATCTGCTGCTAAGAGCTGCTAAAGCAAGTGCATGAGCCCCAATCCTCTCCCACAGCAAGTGGTACAAGAGCCAGTCGGTACATTCACATTACAGTGTTAACAGCTTGATGTGAACTGTGGCTCCTCAGAAGTCTGTCCTCAGAGGCCCAGCAAGAGCAGCACTGCATGAAGAATAGTGTATTTTTGATGTGCATGAGAGTAGTGGGTTTGCACTTGCTCCACCGCATCTTTTCTACTGGAAAGCTGTGTGAGCGGCACACCTCGCTAGCTCCTTTCTTCTGACTGAGTAAGTGAAGGAGCTGTGGGTGAGTGTTTAAGTAGCTCCCTACCATGCTTGTCGAGAAGCTTCTGCTGTTTCTGCAGTGGGGCCTTAAGAAAAGCATGTCGTTTTCTGTGCCAAAGAGCTGTTGTTTGTGCCCCAAGTTGTGAAGAGGTCTCCCCTTGAGATCACACATCAAATTCTTTAATTTAGCAACTTCACTTCACATGGTAATAAGTGTAAGATAGAGCCAACATTCATCATCATTACAGCAGAATAGTGGGGCAACATTTGATTGTGAATCTTTTTGCAATACTTAAACTTTAATACTAAACAAAGAGTTATTATTAGAGATAAGCTGTGCAAGATAAACCCTTTACTCACTGACTTGTAATGTTTTCTTTATTGCTTTTTCTTTGCTGTCCGGATCCCCTGTCTGTCCTTTATTTGAAGGCCTTTGCATGGTGGTCAGACCTGATGGTGGAGCATGCCGAGACCTTCCTGTGTCTTTACTCAGCCGATATGGACGGAGCGCTCGAAATTCAGCCACCTGACAGCTGGGACAGTTTCCCACTTTTCCAGCTGCTCAATGACTTTCTGAGAGTGGACTGTGAGTGATTCTGAAACCTATATGTCACCAGATGTTACAATAACCTACAAACACATGAGGTATTTTTAAACTAAGGATAAACTGTGAGATTAACTACATTTTGCTTTCCTTTTTTACATCTAGAGTGGGATAATTAGAAAGCATGTTGAGTCCATAAGTGAGCTACTTGATTCAGCAATTAGCTTGTATGTATGCAGAGGGAGCAACTGCAGATGCCACTTGAATCATATTTTGCCTTGCAAGCTTGCAGGGACAGATGGGTCAGAGTTTTAGTAAACTTTAGATTTTTTTTCATTAAGCCTGGAATTGGAAAGTTGATTTGTTGGCTTGGTCATTTCTAGAAAACAAGTCACTCCTTAACAAATGATCCAGGTGTCTAAACAGATTGACTCCTGTTTTATAGTCTGTGAATTAAACATTTGGATGAATAAACTAGTTTATTTGAAATGTTTAAAAGTTCAAAATGTTAAGTTTAGCCTTCATCTTGAGTTGGCCGAACTTTTTTTGTGTTTTTTGGAATTGTGAATTTTAGAAAATTTAATGTCCAATATATGAATCCTCTTTTTTTTTTTTTTTTTTTACTTAATATCAATGTCCTCCTTATCACACCTCAGTAAAAAAATATTTCATCTTTAGTTTAAAGCAACTCTTTTAGTTTAAAATGCAGACAGTAATAGTGTTAGCTCCAAACCAGTGCTTTGCGGCCTCACGTAGAAGACCACACCCTGCTCTATGTGACAGCTACAAACCGTAATTACGTTAAAGTTAAATATTTTATTTTTATAGGGATTGTACAGAAGGTATAATGTCATGTCATTGGCCATCATCTGTTAAGTAGTAATTTTTAATGTTGAAATTGAGCATTTAAAGAACACTGAACCTCCTATTAAACAAAACAACTCCGAATATTGGTTTTAACAACAAAAGTTTGTAGAACTTCCTGCCATCTTCCAGCAGTGACGTCACGGTGCGGTAAGCCTAGCGCCATTCTCCCCGCTTTCCAAGCTAAATCAATGGGAACTACTAGACACATCTGCAATCAACAACAATCATTGAAGATTTCCAGAGGACTTCACCATTGAAATTCACCAGAGCTATAGTGAAACTGACAATGCCCACGTGCATGGCAGCTGGATGCTGGAATACATCGGGTAAAAGTGAAACAAAGAGTTATTCCACCTTTCTGATTCCTGATCCTCCACGGACGGGTTGGTCGTTGGATCGCCAACTTGAAGAGGGAGGATTTGCCATCGAACTTCTGGCCAGAGAAAAAACCCGTAATATGTAGCCAACATTTGGAAGAAGAATGTTTTCAAGATGACTTGGATAATAGCGCGTTGTGACAAACACCAGATACAGCACTGGGACTTGATCAACAGCCGATACCGCACCGTGACAATGTCACTAACCAGTAGGTGGCAGTAGTGTTCTTTGACAAACATGGATGCCTCCAGTAAAGCACATTCACATGAAAATTAGTCTTCAATAAAAACACATAATTTATTGAACAGTATGTAATAATTTTATATTTAAAGTGCTTTCAGAAGTTTGAATTCTGAATATGACTTTTCCTATAATGCCTAAATTAACTTAAAATGTCAAAACCTGGTGGCAAAATATGTTCGCTTTTATTATCCCGGTCCTAAAATCTACCCCCATTTGCCACCCACAGTAGGCAACCGACCCTGAGGCAGCTGCTGCTATGTGTTCCCGGTGACAGCGCATCGCCGGTATCTGGTGGTCAAAGAAATAATATTTGAAGGCATGATCATAATCCGCCATGGAATACTGTCATGATGGGTTTGAAAGTTTGCCCACATGCAGAAACGACTCAGAGGCTGGGTAAAAGTTAAACAGCTTATTGTGAAGGTGTGGAACTCAGAGAGTGAAAAAGAGGACCTCACAGGGACAAAACAAAGGGGATTCTCAGCTTGGGGAATATCCGGCGGTCAGGTGAACCGGAACCGGAAACTCTAGAAGGAGATCAGAGTGGTGAGTTCATGGTCCATGGGATTTACAGGCCACTACTGGAATTTAGCCAGATAAGGACTCACAGTTGACGACTAGTGGTTTCTCCTTGGTTCCTGTTTGTGGGGTCTGCACAGAAAAAGTGATAGTTGGCTGGAGGGCGGACAGGCAGACTTGTTGTGGTCCAGAGGAGCAGCGGAGCGGACTGTCAACGAGCTTTCATGAAGTGGCCTGCATACTGAAGCGGTGAATATTTTCCAGAATCTCAGAGAGACGAATGGATTCCTTCCAAGGCTTGAAGGACCAGGCTTATCCAGTGGATCAGGAGATAATCCTGACAAAAACCACAAAGAAGACAAAGGGTTAGATCAGAGGAGCTCTGAGAGGCTAGAGTGGCGACGAGGTGGTGACAGTCTGCTGCTTATATACCCCTCTGGTAATGAAAAAACAAGCCGCAGGTGTGGGTGGAAAACCAGGAAGAGGCCCTCCAGGCCAACAGTAAAAAGGGCACCCTCTAGTGGATGGGCGGTGACACTAAAAAAACACAAAAACATCTCCCACAAACAGAAACCCTAACAAATACTGGGTCAGCTCTACACCCTCAGCAGGATCCTAGAGGGTGCATGGGAGTTTGCCCAGTCTACATGTGTTTTGCTGATGTGGAGATGGCATTTGACTAAGGGCTGTTAGGTCTGTGTATGACCGGTGTCAGTGCCTGATCCGCATCACCGACAGTAAGTCTGACTCATTCCTGGTGAGGGTTGGACTCCGCCAGAGTTGTCCTTTGTCTCAGATCTGTTCATAACTTTTATGGACAAAATTTCTAGATGCAGCCAAGGTGTTGAGGGGATCTGTTTTGGTGCCCTTAGGATCACATCTCTGTTTTGCAGAGTTTGAAGTGGCTGAGATGAAGATCATTGCCTCAAAATCCAGGGCCAGAGAGTGCCTTCTACAGGTTGGGGAGGATGTACTACCCCTAGTGGGGGACTGTGGAGGAGTTTAATTATCTTGGGGTCTTGCCAAAGAATGAGAGGAAGGTAGAGTGGGAGATCGAAAGGCAGATTGGTGCTGTACCGGTTTGTTGATTTGAACCGCAAGTTGAGCCAAAAGGCAAAGCTCGCAATTTAGATCTACGTCCCCATTCTCATCTATGGTCTTGAGCATTGGGTCATGACTGAAAAAACGAGATTCCAGATAGAGGTGGCCAAAATGAGTTTTTTCCATAGTATGTCTTGGCTCTCCTTTTGAGGGTAAGGATCTCAGTCATCTGAAAAGGACAGAGAGTAGAGCCACTGCTCCTACACATCGGAGGAGTCAGTTACAGTGTCTCAGGCCTCTGGTTAAGATGACTCCTGGAAGCCTGGCCGGTAAGGTGTTCCTGGCACATCCCACTGAAAGGAGACCCATGGGGAGACCCAGGCCACGCTAGAAGGACTATGTTTCTCGGCTGGCCTGGGAACGCCTTGGGTTTCCCTGGGGTTAACCGCCAAAGTGGCTGGGGAGAGGGACGTCTGGGCCTCCCTACTGAAGCTGCTACCCCCGCAACCTGATAAGCGGAAGAAGATGGATGGATGGATGGATGGATGGATGGATGGATGGATGGATGGATGATGGATGGATGGATGGATGGATGGATGGATGATGGATGGATGGATGGATGGATGGATGGATGATGGATGGATGGATGGATGGATGGATGATGGATGGATGATGGATGGATGGATGGATGGATGGATGGATGGATGATGGATGGATGGATGGATGGATGGACGGACGGACGGACAGATCATGATCTTGATGATCTGACTGCAGAGACTATGTTTTCAGGTGGACTTCTCACAAAAAAATATATTCAAGGTACTTTTTACCCACTGATCACAGTAAATATAGCAAAGCCGCTCTCTGGCATTGAACACAGCAGCATCAGGCGCATCTGGACACACTTTACTGGAGGCACTTCAGGAGCATTAAAGATGCTTTGGAAGTGCGTCTGACCTTAATGTGGACAACAAATAAAAATGAACCAGCAGACCCTTTTTCTGTTGAAATCGCATGCTGTGTAAACGTAGCATAAAACTTAAGAACTGACAAATCTCTCAATAATGTTACATATCAGAGTTATATTGGTTGATCTGAAATGACCTTGATTTTTGTCCTTTTAAATCACACACTTATTTTATTAGGTGTAACAGTTGAAAGAAGATTAGTTATTCTTGTTCTGAACAGAACCCCAAACACCAGATGACGGTTTCTTATGTTAAATCTGGTCTCTCCATCATAGTCTTGATTTAGTCCAAAAGTAGTTGTTGATAATTGGACTGTTTTGGTCAATCTGACTTTGTCCCAATTTAGACCAATAAAAGAAGTTACAAACCCGGTTTGTAATATCTTTTCAACAATCTGAAAGTTACAGCTTTTCACCTTAACGTAGATGTTTTTTGGACATAATTTATATTGTCTTTTCAATGTCTTTACAACCAAATTTTGCTTGTGGGGAGAGATTTTTAGTCCCTTGGGTCCTTTAATCGAGGCCTGAACCAGCAAAAGGAGACTTTTCTTCAGGACTCTGGAAATCTCCTTCCTGGGAAGGCTGAAGACCAAGTTAAACACCTAGATTGTTAAATCTGCATTAAAAGGTCTTGTGTTGATATTGATTTTAAAAACATTTATTTTCATTGTATTTTTGAAAGTGCTATTAATATACAGTAAGTATTAGGTACTTACTACAGACAAGCAAACTGTCTGAGCTTCATATGTCTGATTTGCTGAAGCATATGAAATTTCAGTGCATGGCTGCTAAGCAAATAAGGCAAAGGCTTTGTTGTTGTGTTTATTTATTATTTTTTTTTTATATTAACATTTTTATTGAGAGAGCACATTACAATACAACTACATACATATACTCGTTATATTCGTATTTTTACATGCTTTCTCTGTTTTCTAATTTTAACACGAGAAAAAAGAAAACCGAACACACACGCACACAAAAAAACAAAAAAACAACAACAAAAAAACAACTGGGAGTGGCGGGGCAGCCTGAATATCAACTAAAAAGCACAAATCAAGTTAGACCATAAATCTGAATAACAGCAAGGTTTATAAAGAAAACTCAGGTATAACAGGTTTGACATATTCTGTCCACTTGGACCATATCTTGTAGAAAGTGTCTCTCTTCACATTGATGGAAAAAGACAGTCTCTCCAGTGCATACATCTCTTTCACTACACTTATCCGGTCATCAATTGTTGGAGGTTCCCGTTTAAGCCATTTTCTTGTGAGGGCCTTTTTGCTCCCGGCCAGTAAAATGAACAGAAGTTTCTGATCATTGTGGTTCAGTTTGTCTACCGGGATGTTACATAAAAATATGCATTCAAAAGTTAAAGGAAATTTAGCTGAGAATACGTTCTGTAAATGTTCATGGGTTTTAGACCAATATTGCTGAATCACTTGGCAGTCCCAGAAACATGGAAATGATTGGCACCATCCCTTCCACACCTCCAGCAGGTATCACCCCTCCCCCGATATCGTTTCTGCTTTGGGGTTTTAAAAAATCTTATAATATTCTTCCAGCAGAATTCACGCCAAACCTTCGATCTTGTTATTGTCCATGGTATCTTACAGATCTGGTCCCAATCTTCTTCTGAAATCGACAGGCTGGCTTCTTTTTCCCATTTCACTTTAACATAATCAGTGCTGTCCTTTTTACACCGCAGGATGGCGTCGTATAACCTGGAGATAATTTTACCTGATTTTGATTTGGTTAGTAATATAAACGTTTTCACAAAACTAAGATTATGTAAATGTACTTTTAGATCTTTATTAAAATAATTTCTAACCTGTAAAAATCTAAAAAAGTCATCTGCACATAAATCATGTTTTCTTTTCAAGGTCTCAAAGCATTGGAACGCCCCCTTGTGGACAAAAGAATAGTAATTAGTTAGGCCCTTTGAAAATCCACTTCTTGAATCTGTCATCATGTTGATTTGGGATGAAATCCGAATCATAAGCGCACCATTTTAAAAGTTTAGAGGCATTTTCTGAGCCACAGATTCTAATTGCTTCGTTCCATGCAGATATCATTACTTGTGTTATAGGTTCGTCTGCCAAATTAATTTTGTTCTGTAATTTTGTGTCAGCTATTATGGCTCTAATCGGTATTGTTTTGACTGTTTCCCCTTCCACATTCTTCCATCCCGCTGTGTAATCCGGACAGCATAAACATATCAGAGGTTTCAACTGAGCTGCACAAAATTATTCTCGTAAACATGGAAGCCCATAGCCCCCTTTTTCCTTTTTTAGTTGTAAAGTTTTGTATTTAACTCTTGCTTTTTTCCCTTTCCAAATGTATTTAGACAGCATCTTATCCCATTCTTCAAATTGTTTTGACGGTACGGGAACTGGCAGGGATTGAAATAAATACAAAAATCGGGGAAGAATGTTTAATTTTACAGACTCAATCCTGGAGTGTAGGTCTAAGAAAGGCATGGCATTCCATCTTTGGATATCCGACTTTATGGCTATGTTCAAGGGGGCATAGTTAGCTTCAAACATTTTAGTAGGGTCATGATGGATCACCACCCCCAGATACCTAACGCTATCGGCCTCCCATTTCCATTTATAGCAATTTTTAATTTCAGCTGGTGGGTCATAATTTACCGTTAGTACCTGTGTTTTGTTCACATTAACCCTGTACCCCGAGTATATGCCGAAATCAAGTAAGATTTTCATTATTTTGGGGAGAACCTGCGTAGGATGAGATATAACGAGCAACAAGTCATCAGCAAATAATGCCAACTTTTGCTCCCCTCCTTTGGTCCTTATTCCAATTATATCCTGTCTCTGTCTGATCCACTGGCTCAGTGGTTCTATAAACAAGGCGAAGAGGAGTGGCGACAAACAGCAACCTTGTCGAGTCCCTCGCTCGAGTGTGAATGATTCAGTAAGGTCTCCATTAATTTTGATTCTGGCTGTTGGTTTACTATACAACCCCGATATAGTATTTATTATAGATTTATCAAATCCAAATCTCTCGAGAACCTGATCTAGAAAGGACCACCTCACAGAATCAAAAGCCTTTTCGGCGTCTAAACTTAACAGTAAAGTCTCTATTTTTTGTCTATGAACCTGGTTCATTATATGTAAAACTTTCCTAATGTTATCTTGAGTTTGTCGGTGTTTAATAAAGCCTGTTTGATCATTGTGTATTAATCCGGGTAGGATAGTTTCAAGTCTCTTAGAGATGATGGAAGTGAACAACTTATAATCAATATTTAATACACTGATTGGTCGATAGTTGCTACAATCTTGGCTATCTTTTCCTTCTTTCTTAATTATAGAGATTATTGCTTCTTTCCATGAGGGGGGTATGGTTTTTCCCTCCATCACCCAATTAAATGTTTTCTGCAAGGTTGGAGTCAAATGATCCTGCATTATTTTATACCATTCTGGGCCAAATCCATCTGCCCCTGCCATTTTCCCCTCTTTTAGTCTTTTAATTGCCGAGTGAATTTCTTCTCTGGTTATTTTGGATACCAACACTTTATTGTGTTCCTCCGTCACTGTTGGTAGTTCTAGTTTAGACAGGAAAGTGAAGACCTCTTGATTATTATCTACTTGGGTTTGGGAGTAAAGTTTTCTATAATAATTCTCAAAACATTGTTGAATTTTCTCCTCATCGGTTTCTATTTGACCATTTAAGGGATTTCTTATTCTGTGTATAGTCCTCTCTGCTTGCTGCTTTCTGAGTTTATATGAAAGAAGTTTTAGTGATTTCCCCCCTACATCACCGTACTTCTGCTTGTTAAAAATTATTTTTTTCTGTACTTCAATCATGTTTAGGTCATCTAATTCTTTTTTAAATTTTACCAAATCAGATTTAGTGCTGTCATTCATAGTCACGGAGTGTTGATGTTGAAGTTCTAACAGTTTATCTTCCAGGTATTTACGTTTTTGCATGATTTCTTTTTTAAGGTGGGAAGATATACTAATTATTTTCCCTCTAATCACTGCCTTCATTGCATCCCACAAGATTCCCGGAGACACCTCCTCATTATCATTTTGAACTAAATAATTCTCTATTTCTTTTTTTAAATTCTCTTTAATGTTTGGGGAGTTTAAAATATTTGTGTTCATCCTCCATAACGTAGACCTTTTTTCCTGTTCAGACAGATATCAGCATAAACTGGATTATGGTCAGAAATTGTACATGGGCCAATTTCACAGGTTTTAATTTTAAACAAATCATTTTTGAATGCAAGAATGTAGTCTAACCTAGAGTATACGTTATGCGGGTGTGAGAAGTGGGTGTATTCTCTATTAGTAGGATGATGTTCTCTCCATACATCAACTAGTCCTACCTCGTCCATAAGGTGACCCATCCTGCCCGTAATCCTTATGTAACGACCTTCTTTGTCTTTGAATTCTGATATGTGTTCATAGTTAAGAGTTCCAGATAACAAAATTGCCACTCCCCTTCGCCTCCCAGAACTGTGGGACGAATAAAATACATGTTTAAAACCCATCCTGTTCAACTTATCATGTTCACTATCAGGTAGATGTGTTTCCTGCAATAGAACAATTTGGGCTCTGTCTCTTTTAAATTTAGATAAGACTTTCCACCTTTTTACTGGGCTATGCAAACCATTAATGTTGTTTGACACCAATTTTATCAACCTGCTACTCATCTAACTTATATTTCTTAATTATATCAACAAGGTTATTAGGATCCCCGCTCACTCTTAAAAACAATGAACATAGAACATATAGAAAAGTCAACATTAAGAACAAACAGAACTCAAACTGAACTCTTGGCTTCCAAGGGGGGGGTCTCAGATGAGAACCCTGCTTCACCTCCAAAGGCAGCTTCCTCATCAACTAATGAAGGGGCCCTTAGTGGCTGTGGCCTCAGCGTAGGGAGCACCACGAGAAACCTGTCTTATTTACTTATTGTACATCATAAACCAAATGCGAGTTCTAGTTCTTAATAACAGAGTGGATAAACCTTAATTTTCCTTGCGTGTGGGAGATGTCCTCTTGAAGGCTCTGAGTTTTTCTTTGTAGCCGGCTGCGGGGTCCTGTCTCTTGTTTGCTGGCCCACTCCTCGGTCCGCCGCGTACTCTGCTCCAGGTCAGCTGCTCCAGTTGTTCCAGGACCGTTTCTGGTGACTTAACGACCCGCACAGCGTAGCCTCTACTGGACATGTCTTCGGTAGCTTCCACCACCGTGTTGTAGACCTTTGTTTCATCGCCATATTTCACCCTCAGCCGGGCAGGAAAGAGGGTCTGAAAAGGGATTTGTTGCTCCTTCAGGATCTTGCGCACGTCTGCGTATTCTCTTCATTTTTTCAGAATCAGAGGAGGGTAATCATGGTCCAAATTCACTTGGCTGCCGTTCCAAGTAAATCCTCTTTTCTGCCATGCCTTGCGAAGGATAAGTTCTTTGGTTTTAAAACTGAGGAACTTCACAATAATAGATCGCGGGGGAGCGTCGGTTGGGGGCGGAGGGCCTAGAGAGCGGTGAGCCCGTTCGATGTGTATGTCGAGCTCTTCTGGTGATAGCGCCAAGCCCTCACGGAGCAACCTCTCTACAAAGTCACCCATCGATGCCGTGTCCCGCTCTGCCGCCTCGGGCACACCATAAATGCGTATGTTCTCTCTTCGTGTACGGCTTTCTAAGTCCATTAGCTTATCTTCCAGCTTTAACTGTAGCTTCATTATTTCAGTGACAGCGTCCTCCGTGGTTAAAATCCTCTCCTCCGCTTTTTCAATCCGATCCTCAGCCTCATCCAGTCTGGCGTTTACCTTACGAATTTCATCTTTGATTTCCCCCAAATGTGCATTATTTTCTTGTCGGAAGCCTTTTAATTCCTGCAATACGGTCTCCCATTCAGCCATAGTGTCTCTGTTGGTTGCTTAGCTCAAGTCAGAGAATGCAGCGGTATTTCTTCAAGGCAGGCATTCGAAATGAATAGCGATTAGCATTAGCTGAAATGCTAGCGATATTTTCTCAACTTTAAACGCTCGCTTTTGTCACCACAAAGCATCGGTTTTGAAGTATTTCGCTCACCCCAGTTTTTTTTCACCTTTATAGATATGTTTTCCTCGTTTGAGTGGGGTTGGGTTTTCAATTTCTTAGGTTCTCTCGGGAGCCCGTTCACAGCGTGGCCATCACGGTGACGTTCAAACCGGAAGTCATGTTGTTGTTGTGTTTAAGTGCAGCTGTTTTTCTTTCTAGCTTTGTCTTTGTTAATACCGAAGTGATATGCTGCTGTTTTCATTTTGGTAGAGCATTATTCATATAAACACATAGGGTTTTAAAAGTCTTCCAAAGCATTTATGGATTAGAAACTTTATGACTACCATATTTTTTCTTAAAAACGACAGCAGTATGTTTGTTTTGTTCTTTGTCAGTACTCTATCCAGTGCCCTGCAATTTCTTTTTTATAAGCTACCATGTGTAACCACGTACATTGCTATGCACTGCAGTTGCTATTTTCACAGAGCTGAAAATGTGAAGAAAAATCAGAAGTCCAATTTGATGACACTAACAAGTGAGCATAACAAGCTATTTGCAGTCTTTTCGGTTCAGCCACATAAGTGGACGACGCTTTGCCTTCTCCTTGACTCCCAACTGACAAACTATAAAGGGGACACATTCCCCAGGGACAATTAGCACCCTCTAGATTGAGCCCACAATTGTGAACACTGAAGTGTATCCTTTACAGGACCACAGTCTGCTTCTCTGTGTTCCTGCAGGCAAGAGCATGCAGTTCATTAAAGAGATGGCTGACCTGTAGCAACCAGTCTTTACCCTCTTCAGCATCACCAGCACTACTCCACTCAAACACGTAACAGAAAACACACAACATAGGCAGTCAGTTAAAAAGCAAGAAATAAATACATTTTTCTTATGCATATCCTGGTGTTATTTGAGAGGAACTAAACAAAACAAATTATGTCCTGTCAACCTATCTCTGTACTAATGAGTGTCTGTTTGGGTGAGTTAATGGATACAATTTAAATTTGTGGTAAAAGTTAACATTAAGAGGCCAATCAGTTACAATAGGATTCCCAGTTTCCCAAATGTCTTAGTATCTCGTAGCTACCACCATTTGGCCCTTGACCAACTTCTTCTAGCTCTAGAAGGACTTGCATATAGACTTAGTGTTTCAACAGCTAGCTTTCCTTGCCTTGTGTTCTGCTATGCAACTCGCAATTTCTAAAGCCTCTTTCCCACCAAAATTACAGAGGTAATGCTTTTTTTTAAAGCATGGCTCGACTGCTAACAATTGGCATTTGGCTCCCTTTCCACTGGCAAAAAAAGCTGGGTCTAATCCAATGAGACAGAGGCCATGCACCTGAGTGGCCTCTGTCCCCCTACCACTGCATGTCTGCTGACATCATCACGCTGTGTTAGCATTGATGATGTCACCAGTGTGACAGATATCAGGAAAGTAAACAATAGAGAGCAACATGGAAGGAAGCCAGGGAGTAGCCAGTGTGCAATATTGTTTAGTTCGATTATTGAATTATCGAATGTAAACAGAGTCGTTTCAGTTTGTTAGATCAAAAGCAACCGGTGTAGCGTGTTAAGGTCCATATCTTGCGTTCGATGGAGTGATATAATTTAGCGGGTCAATCAAGCACTGGTGTTCCCACAGCATGCCAATCAGAGCCGAGGCGGTTTTAACACGGGTCTCTTGCCGAGTCATTTGACCCGGGTAGACATGCGTCAGTGAGCTGTTCCAACTAAAAGCCAATTGTTCCTCGGTTAAATCTTAATATGGACGCCCACCTGGTCAACACCAAAGTACCTTCTGAGTAACAGGGGTCGTGCTGCCTTTTATCACAGAGACCTGGCTTAATTCCTCTAATCAACCTGGAGGGGTTCTTTGCTAATGAGACTTCAGGACAAAACAGGGAAGAGTTATTTTTCTGTGCATCTTTGAATCGTTGTGCAGCAACTATTCTGGGAGGACGACAGTATCCCCCCAAAACTGAACTGCTTATTCTCTTTATGTCATATTTTGGTTTTCAGACTCTGAATAGGAGCAATCACGGAGGCAAGGATCAGTTAAGGGTTTTATTGAAGATTTGTGGTTGTACAGAGTGAAGTCCGGCAGGCAGGGTTGTTAGGATACTGCTGGAAGAGGTTTGGTGACAGGTGAGCAACAGTTCGGTGCTGGTTGAAGAGTGAGGGATGTGTGAGACTCACAGAGAGGGCGGCTTGGCGTCTGTCTTGGGATGATGGTGACCAGTGGTCCAGGCGAATGGTGCAGGTCCGGTGGGTGAGATCAGATGGTGGTGTCTGAGGGTGGACAGGGAGGTGAGCTCAGGCAGGAGGGCAATTATGGCTCTGAGGCCCGAAGCCTCACTGGTTCTTAGAGGCTGACTGAAAACACCTCTAATGGGAGTCCAAAGCGGAGAGGTCTCTGGAGTGGTTTCAAGGCTTGGAATCCTGGGTTCTAGAAGGAGCAGAGAGGACAGGGTTAGGTTCAGGCAAAGCTAAGGAGCTAGGCTTGGTTCAGGATCAGTTGTACCAACGCTGGAGCATTAACGAACTGACGCCCTCCTCCTGGTTCCAGCTCCTTAAAAAAGGTGGGAATCGGCTTGATGAGGAGCAGCTGCCCGTCAAGCCCTGCAGAGAGAAAAAAAAGGAAAAACCCGGCCTGCACCCAGGCCTGGGAGTATGACACTTTAAGGCATGGTTATCTTACAAGCAATTTTGGAAACATTTTCCTTTGTGCCTTTCTGCTCCACCAAGTGGCAGCGAAGTATGAGCAGCAGTTTGAATTGGGTCATTCACATGGGGCCCCAGTTTTAATTGGTGATTTCAATAGTTGTAAACTCTATTTCTCATCTCTCTCTGGTTATCAACAGTATTCAATTCCACTCAAGACAGCAGGTGTCTCACTTGTCTGATTACATTTAAGTATAGCTGTAAATTAATAAAATGGAAATAAAAATAAGTATTTATATGACACAAAATCCTTAAAGAATACTCTCAAAGTGCAACCACCATGGTAAATGTTTGTATTTATAACCGATTGAACAGGGAAATATATTTTTTTGAGTTCCGCCTAATTTCTTTCTAAATAAAACACTGCAAAACACCAAGAAATCCCCGCTTGATCTTTTTTAAAGCCTCAGACTGTATAGATGTACATCTCAACTATAACTGCAGCAAATTTGGACTGAGTCAATAGAAGCATGATTGTTCCATGAAGATTTTAGTGGACAGTGTGACCTGTGGTTTTGGCAAAAACTGTGCATAACAAGGAAGCTGGTCAAATGATGTGCTGATTTTAAAGGCATGGTGAACATTTTACTACAAATAAAAAGATTAGATAAATAAGCATAAATAAATCAATAAAGAGATTAATTATAAAAGAAAATCAGATAAGTAGCTTTTAATAAAATGATTAAATATATGAATAATAAATAAAAAGTTAGCATTAAAAAACCTGAGCAATGAAAATTCATATTAAATTGATTTAAATAAAAAAATTAAACCTTGTAAAAACTGTGCCATAACCAAACTCCATTTTTATTCCAGTCACTTCCGCTTTATCCAGGGCAGGGGTTCGGAGGCAGCAACCTTATTTGCTTTCCTTTTAAATCCTTAAAACCCTCCCTTTTTATATTAGTGTTTATTCACACAGCAACGGTATCAGTATAATTATAGCAGAACCATTATCTGCAAAAAAATAAAGAAACATTAGCTACATGTATTATCATAGGGACATCTTTACCACATAAGGTAATCTGTTCTGTTGCCCCAAAGAAGCACATTAATGTAGTAAACAGCCATAGTAGTAGACAGGCACCAAAGTCAAGCTGCCATTCGAGGAGTTAATGAGGTCTAAAGTAGTCGTAGTTTTGCCATTGCAAACCCTGCAAGCATACTCCTGGACACAACACATCAAAGTGGACAGCAGCCGCTCAAGTGGCTAATTTGGAGTGTGGCAATCAGGGCAAACAACAAACATCGCACCTACTGTGTATCATCGACCTTGACTCAAATGCCAACACACAAACACAAACGCACAAACACATGCTCAGAGGGAGAGAGAAAAACAAAGAGAGAGGAGAGGAAAAAGCAGACACGCTGCATGGAGCCGTGAGGCATCACATTAGCACACACTTGCCTCCATTTTATCTCCTGTGGTCTTTGTCAGTGTTGCCTTTTTATCAGTTGGGAGTCGGCAGAGACTGGAGGAAATGTTTTTGATGTGTTGAATTTAGAAACACCATAAAACTCTGACCTTTTGTGTGGCAAGCCTGGGAAAAAGAAATATTATATACAGTGGCTGCTGATGGAGTTTTCTCCAGGGGGGGGCTACAACTTCAAAATAGACTTTATATACAAAATAAAATATACACTCACCGGCCATTTTATTAGGTACACCTGTCCAACTGCTCGTTAACACTTAATTTCTAAGCAGCCAATCACATGGCGGCAACTCAGTGCATTTAGGCATGTAGACATGGTCAAGACAATCTCCTGCAGTTCAAAGCGAGCATCAGTATGGGGAAGAAAGGTGATTTGAGTGACTTTGAACGTGGCATGATTGTTGGTGCCAGAAGGGCTGGTCTGAGTATTTCAGAAACTGCTGATCTACTGGGATTTTCACGCACAACCATCTCTAGGGTTTACAGAGAATGGTCCGAAAAAGAAAAAACATCCAGTGAGCGGCAGTTCTGTGGGCGGAAATGCCTTGTTGATGCCAGAGGTCAGAGGAGAATGGCCAGACTGGTTGGAGCTGATAGAAGGGCAACAGTGACTCAAATAACCACCCGTTACAACCAAGGTGGGCAGAAGAGCATCTCTGAACGCACAGTACGTGGAACTTTGAGGCAGATGGGCTACAGCAGCAGAAGACCACACCGGGTGCCACTCCTTTCAGCTAAGAACAGGAAACTGAGGCTACAATTTGCACAAGCTCATGGAAATTGGACAATAGAAGATTGGAAAAACGTTGCCTGGTCTGATGAGTCTCGATTTCTGCTGCGACATTCGGATGGTAGGGTCAGAATTTGGCGTCTACAACATGAAAGCATGGATCCATCCTGCCTTGTATCAACGGTTCAGGCTGGTGGTGGTGGTGTCATGGTGTGGGGAACATTTTCTTGGCACTCTTTGGGCCCCTTGGTACCAATTGAGCATCGTTGCAACGCCACAGCCTACCTGAGTATTGTTGCTGACCATGTCCATCCCTTTATGACCACAATGTACCCAACTTCTGATGGCTACTTTCAGCAGGATAATGCGCCATGTCATAAAGCTGGAATCATCTCAGACTGGTTTCTTGAACATGACAATGAGTTCACTGTACTCAAATGGCCTCCACAGTCACCAGATCTCAATCCAATAGAGCATTTTTGGGATGTGGTGGAACGGGAGATTCGCATCATGGATGTCCAGCCAACTGTGTGATGCCATCATGTCAATATGGACCAAACTCCCTGAGGAATGCTTCCAGCACCTTGTTGAATCTATGCCACCAAGAATTGAGGCAGTTCTGAAGGCAAAAGGAGGTCCAACCCGTTACTAGCATGGGGTACCTAATAAAGTGGCCGGTGAGTGTATAAGATGTCTTAAAGGTGTTTTAAATCAGTCATAGTCCTAATAGTCTTAATTGATTCTGGGTCAGATACTGACGTTTGAAAAAGGAGGCAGGGAAAGCAGAATAAAGTGTTAGCCTTACTGCATGCAGTTAGCCAAGCCTTGCTGCTAAATAATTCTATGAACTTGTCAATCAGCCGCATTCTGAGCACTGTAGCAGGAGGTGGTGTGCAAATAGAGTTGCTTTAACTCTGGGCACAGGAGAGCTGTTCCCCAGGATGGTTTTATCTATTGCATTGAAGAGGTGCTACTGCGCATGAACAACTTTAAACCAGAGTATATGGACAAAGATTTTTGCGCCCCAGGGTGGAAATACATGACCAATCCAACAACGAACAAAACAGCTTTGTTCATCATTAAAGATTAAATATTTATCTTGCAAATCTAAAAAATATACTAAAATATTTTGATTTTATAATTTAATATTTATTTATGTCTTAATCAAGATCATCGTGTGGGCCAGCCCCCATATGTTATATATGTAAAAAAAAAAGATGGAATAAAGACAAAATGAATGTTTTGTCCTGCATACAGTAATAATAGGTTCTATAAATAAGCACTAATGACCAAAAACTAGGAATTTTTCTTTTGTCTAACTGATCTTAATCATGCGATTTAAAGTCCCCCTTCTCCCGACTTCACATAAATAAATCTAAGCAGAGCATAATATTGGAAACTAAAACTGCTGATTAAGAAAACAATAGAGAAAATAGATGTTTCAGGCTCCAAAACGTATAAATTGTTTGTACCATTTTTCTCACACCCTTTGATCCTTTAGATAACCTGTGCAATGGGAAGTTTCATAAACACCTACAGGACCTGTATGCCCCTCTGGTTGTGCGATATGTGGACCTGATGGAGTCATCCATTGCCCAGTCCATTCATAGAGGTTTTGAGAGAGAGTCCTGGGAACCTGTAAAGTAAGTACATCCATTTTTGTGGGTTGTGACTAAAATTAATCATCCAAGATTAAAGGAATAGTACACCCAAAACATGATTAGCCTTCATTTTCTACTCACCCCCATGCTGAACAACACTCTGGAGTACTTTTTTGATATCTCAAATGCATCTGGAGATCTGGGAGGCTTCTTGCTGTCTGCTGACATTCAAATAATGGAGGTCTATGGCGCCCGAGGCAGAAAGGTCCATAAAAGTCCACAAAAAACGTGTCAATATTCCTCCATACTGCTCGTCCAATGTATTCCAAGTGTCCTGAGTGGGTAGCGTCCAGAATTTACTCGAAACGAAGTCATTTAGAATGTTTTTAGAGCATAAACAGTAGTGTATAGGATTTCCTGAAAGCGCGTTCACGACGCTACGGAAACCGCGGCAGACCAAACCAGATGAAAGTGCGCATTCAGCGTCTGCTCTGCTGATAATGCAAGCGTAGAAGAAGAAATGTGCTGTTTACCTGTGCAAAGAAAGAAGCAACGAAAGAAAAATGTCTGAGGACTTCAGTGTTGAGGAAGAGCATGAGTTCTTTGCCGAGCTGAATGCGCTGGTTTGGTCTGCCGCGGTTTCCGTAGACTCGTGAACTCGCAGGCGCGCGCTTTCAGGAAATCCTATAAACTACTGTTTATGCTCTAAAAACATTCTAAATGACTTCGTTTCGAGTAAATTATGGACGCTACCCACTCAGGACACTTGGAATCATTGGACGAGCAGTATGGAGGAATATTGACACGTTTTTTGTGGACTTTTATGGACCTTTCTGTCTCGGGCACCATAGACCTCCATTATTTGAATGTCAGCAGACAGCAAGAAGCCTCCCAGATCTCCAGATGCATTTGAGATATCAAAAAAGTACTCCAGAGTTTTGTTCAGCATGGGGGGGAGTAGAAAATGAAGGCTAATCATGTTTTGGGTGTACTATTCCTTTAAATCATAACAATATCGTTATATCATGTACATAGCTTTTATTTTACCACATGCAAATGCAAACAAACATGGGATATTCTTTATTAACAGACAAAGTAAAATGTATAACATTTGTACAACTTCTAAAACCAAACAAAAAAATAAAATGTAACAAATGTAAGAATGGTCAGATTTAATGTGTCTGGATGCTTCAAACTACTAAAGGCCTAATCTCCTGAGTTTCTAAATTAGGAGTGATTATATGTGTAGACAAAAAAAAAATGGAGAAATGCCCGTATGAAGTATGAATCACGTGGAATGACAAAGATGGGTCTCATAAGATGTGCAAATTGGTTTGTTTCTGTCCTCCGAAAAGGAGCAGACTGTATGTGCTAGCTTGATGGGAGCCTTTAGAAAGATGAAGTCCTAAGGTATAGGTAAAGATAATAATGGTGACAATTAATTATTTAATTACTAATGTTAAACATTATAATTACACTTCTCAAAGTGCCACAAAAAAGTGAAATTAAAATCATATAAAAAGCAAACCTGGAATATAAAAGATGAAATATCTTAAAACTACCTTATATAAACTCCACCAACTCCCCCAAAATGTCCCCAACAGATAAGGAGCCAGAATTTTACAGTGTGATTAATGCTCTAAACAGCTGGATTTACCCCACCAATTGCTCAGTAAGGGAGAGATAAATTCCTCTTACCACAAGTTAGAAATGCATACTTTCAGGTTGTATTAAGATTGTGTCTTAACATCACTAATAATTATATGACAAATGAGAAAAATATTGCTGTAATATAGAAAAACATAGTTGTTAATAGTAATTTTAGACAAGGGTACCGCCATCTTGTAGTGATCTAAGCTTGTGACGTCACAGGGTTGGTTGGTTCTGTCGAGGCCAGTTAAATACATTGGCAATACCAACTATAGCCCCATTTACACTACCCTCTGAAAACCGATCCGTGCTGAGTTCGGACCAAGGTCGGATCAGTTAATTGTGCTGAGCTTGGTTCCTTACAACTGTTTTCACAACATGCTAGCACAGTTACTCACCTCCTAGTGACGATCTACTTTACTACTGTTTTTTAGAGGTAAACAAGCAAATCACCACGGTGACAGGAAGTTTGGTTATAATTGTGATATGTCGTTGTTTGCGGAGAGTGAGGCAAAAAAGGCAGCCTTTGGTGAATTTACATGACAAAGTCGCTTTTGGGGGGTGGATGCTTAGCCTGACGTAGTCCGACTCAATTCTAGTCAGAATGAGTCTGATGCTGCTCCATAGAGCTGTGATTATGGGGCGTGTTTTGAACGAAACAGGAAAAAAAATGCCTCTGCACTCAATTGGATAGACCTACAACCAATAAGAGCAACGGAGTGCGGGACGTATGTTAAGCGACGCATAGTTGTTGTCAACAAAAATCAAAGTGTGCAGTTGCACGCCTAGAATAAGAAGATGATCCTTGATCGCGTTTCTCTGTTCCTCTTTTAAAATTAATTTGCTGCCGATATCTTCTAGAACAGACCTAATAGCAGAATCTACTCACCTAAACTCTCCAGCGGCAGCCATTGTTGTTGTCACCCTAGCGCGCTTTGGTGACGTGGTTGATTACGTTACTGTTGATCATCTGTCCATCATCGTATAAAGCCCGCCCTGACAATTTGATTGGATCACCAGAGAGTGAGCGATCATACTCGCGCTACTATGGAGCAATGCCAGACCGAACTTCCCGACCTCAAACCTTTTTTGCGGGACTAAGTTCGGAATGGCACCCAGGCTAGTGGATGCGACAAACGATAGGAAACAATGACAGATGTTGAGGTTCATCACACTGCTAAGCAGAATCATCATTGGAAATCGAGTGGCACTGTAGGCAGGCTAGTATTTTTAGGAATGTCTGAAATTTCATGATTACAGAGGCTTACTGTAAGGAGATGACACGGTCTGCTAATGCGCTCGTTGTTCTCGGAGAACCGAGCCAGAAGTGAACCGCGGCAGGCCCTACTGATGAACTAGTACAGTTTTGAGTGGTTCGGTTATGTCTGGCGTGGTCTAGTTTAGTTGTGCGTGCCATTTACACTACATTACAGTTATCTCGGTTACCATGCTCGGACCAATCTTGGCACGGTTTCAATAAGGTTGTGTAAATGGGTCTTTTACCTCACAAGAGTTAGACACGTCAGAAATTTTATATGATGGAAGAAAATGCCGAAAGGCCAAATGAGCGTCCAAATCCCTTTCCTTATTCTAGTTTTCTCTCTATCCTGGCTTACCTTGTGGCAATGTGCATGTGCAAACTGATGTTACATGAGAGGTAGCAGATAGATAACGCTATCTGAACACCTTACAGCTTTCTGGTTCCAGAAAGGGCCGTGTGGCTGCAGGTTTTCTTTCCAACCAAGCAATACCACACCAGACTCCAGTCATCTCATCAAGGGAGTCCAATCTGAACATGATGACTTGATGATATGACTGGAATCTGGTGTGCTATTGTTTTCTTGGAAAGAAAACCTGCAGCCACATGACCCTTTCTGGAAGCAGTTTGATGCTGGTGCCTTACGGTAAGGACAATCTGACAAGGTGGCATAGATTGTCAGCAGAATCAGTCCTTTGGAGTCTGGCAAACAGACTACAGGCTAAAGCTGCTCAGAGTGTCTTTAACTTCACTGTTTATAACTGCTGACCGGCCATTACACTCTGACGGTGGGTCACTATAACGAGAGGTTGCAAACATGCTGAGGAGGTAGACATGTCTTAAGACACAGTATTGTGCAGATGTACATTTGCCTTTTGCTGCTGACATCATTGATACACCAATGACAAATATTTTCAATGTATCCATTCAACCAAACAATATCCATAACATTTTAAAATCTGCCTTTGTTTTACTTTAATGAAAAGATGAAGATATGACCATATTGAATAATCACAAACTATTTCAAAATCGAGTATTTTTGCTAAAATACTCGATTTTCTTTGAAAACATAATAAACGAACAGATTAAGGATTATTCATATTTGAATATCGTATCACGCTTAGAAAAAACATGATGCAATTAATAATTCTCTAAAGGTCATAAATAATATTTGTGAAGTTCTTTATAGTAACACATTCTCATTCCCAACTCGTCACACATTGACGCTTGGTCAATGGGGTACAACTTGCATCACTATTTAACGCGCAGAGTGAATGACAGGTTGTGGACAGTGTATCACGTGACCTGCGGCAAAAAGAACAATTGAACTTCAGCCTACAAAGTTAGTTTGGTACTTTTAGAAGTGAGTGGTAACAGAAATATATACATACTGTTTCTTTAGGTTAAGAGGTTTTTTTTATTGTCATTACACTGTCACAAGAACAGCAACAAAATTCACTTTCTGCATTTAACCCATCCCCTTGGGGAGCAAGGCCATAGTGTGGCGCCCAGGGAGCAGTGTGGGGTTAAGGGTCTTCGTTGAGGGACCCAGAGTGGCAGTCTGTGGGAGTGGGGCTTAAACTCAAAACCTCTGGATTCCAAACGCAATGCCTTTACAACTATGCCGCCACTCCCCTCACCAAAAATTACATGACAAACATGAAATTTATTGTTGTAAGAACAAAAATATGTAGTAGTGTTTATGTTCTTTAAAACAAGGGCACCGCCATCTTGTATTATCTGAGCTGTGACATTAGATTACCCCTTAGGGAAGGTTTTGTTGTACGTTTTTACTTACCAGCTCATGGAAACTTCTTTAGAAGTTCCTGCTACAGCCTGTAAATTACTGAAGAGAGGGGTATCCCTACTGGTCAGCATCTGATACACTGGGGACTTGACCAAGAGTCATAATGGGACGAGTTTGGAGTGAGACTGTATTGTTTATAGTAACAACAATTCTGCGTCCCTTTATAGATCCATCCAAAGTATGCGACGTGGTTGGGTTTGAAGATTGTCTAATCTTGTGGTCGGACATCAAGGCTAGAGGTTTTCCACAAGAGTCCGTCTCAGGACCCATAACTTTTTTTCTACATATTAGCAATCTAGGCCATGGTTCTGTTAGTGCAGCTGTATATCTATACTAGAGCTGAGCAACATAAATTAAGGACCAGTAAACCCAAGAAGTGGGAAATAAATCACAACAGCTGTACATGCCGTGTTTGCAGAATGAAAAATAAAGAATAAGAATTATGATAATAGGTTATGATAATAAAAAAAACCTTTGATCTGAAAGTGGTGTCAAAACATATCCAGCAGAGGAAGAAAGACAGTCAATAAAAACTACTGGTGAAGGAAAGAGGTGCAACCTGCTTAATATTTACCATCAATCAACACAACATTCTGCATAATGTCTTTTTAATGCGCAGGCCACAGCAAGCGCAACTAAAGCCCTTTATGTATGATTGATCCTATGAAATAAATAAAAGTGTCAAGGATTGGTTGAGGACCCAAATGCAGAGGCATGAAGGCAGAGGTGAGTTTTTGTAGATTTAATGAAAGGTTCATAAACAACTGAGGCAGGAATCCAAAAAATTAAAGATGAAACCAAAAAACAGAGTCTAAAAATCAAAACAACCGACCAAACATGGGTGAGGGCAACCGAAACGGGACGAGGCCGGAGACAAAGCAGAGTCTCTGGAGGCCATCTGTGGGGCCAGAGATGGGACAGGGTCTCTGGCGGGCGGCCGTGGGGCTGGCGACAAAGGAGGGCCTCTCGAGGGTGCACCAGCAGCCTCGGGGGACGCAGACTGCTGCTCAGGAACCTCGGAGGGGGCCGCTTACTGTGGCTCAGGAATAAGCTCTTGGAGGCTTGGAGCACCTGCCGTCTCTGGACGGCACAGAGCTAGCTTAGGGGTCTTAAGCTCACTAATGGGCACTAGATATGGCCTGCTAATGGTCCCTGACTCGAAATCTGGCCCGCTAAAGAGCTCTGGCCCGCTAGAGGGCTTTGGCACTAGGGGATCTGGCCTATTAATGGTCTCTGGTGCTAGGGGATCTGGTCCACTAATGGGCTCTGGCGCTAGGGGATCTGGCCCATTAATGAGCTGTGGGGCTAGGGGATCTGGCCTACTAATGGTCTCTGGTGCTAGGGGATCTGGTCCATTAATGAGCTGTGGGGCTAGGGGATCTGGTCCACTAATGGACTCTGGCGCTAGGGGATCTGGCCTACTAATGGTCTGTGGTGCTAGGGGATCTGGCCCATTAATGAGCTGTGGGGCTAGGGGATTTGGTCCACTAATGGACTCTGGCGCTAGGGGATCTGGTCCACTAATGGGCTCTGGCACTAGGGGATCTGGCCTACTAATGGTCTCTGGTGCTAGGGGATCTGGTCCACTAATGGGCTCTGGCACTAGGGGATCTGGCCTACTAATGGTCTCTGGTGCTAGGGGATCTGGTCCACCAATGGGCTCTGGCACTAGGGGATCTTGCCCTCTAATGATCTCTGGTGCTAGGGGATCTGGTCCACTAATGGACTCTGGCGCTAGGGGATCTGGCCTACTAATGATCTCTGGTGCTAGGGGATCTGGTCCACTAATGGACTCTGGCGCTAGGGGATCTGGTCCACTAATGGACTCTGGCGCTAGGGGATCTGGTCCACTAATGGACTCTGGCGCTAGGGGATCTGGTCCACTAATGGACCCTGGCGCTAGGGGATCTGGCCTACTAATGGTCTCTGGTGCTAGGGGATCTTGCCCTCTAATGATCTCTGGTGCTAGGGGATCTGGCCTACTAATGGTCTCTGGTGCTAGGGGATCTGGTCCACTAATGGGCTCTGGCACTAGGGGATCTGGCCCATTAATGAGCTGTAGGGCTAGGGGATCTGGCCCACCAAAGGGCTCTTGCTCGGGATGTGGAACGCTAAAGGGCTCTGGCTCTGACCTGCCGGAGAGGGAGTGGAGGCATCAGGCTGGCCCGCCAGAGAGGAGTTGGAGGCGTCAGGCTGACCCGTCGGAGAGGAAGTGGTCTTCTTCCCCTGGCGGCGTTTTCACCTGGTGGAAGCAGATGGCAGGGGAAGACCAAGAGCTGGAGATGTTGGAGGTACAGGGTCGGAGGTGATTGACTGCTGAGTTTGAATGTCACAGAGTGATGGTTTGGGTGGTGGAGGTCTTTTGAGTAGCTGAGAGATGGCATCCTGTATGTTCCACTCTACTAAGCCTATGTATCCTGGCTGAAGGAAGAAGGCTTGGAGCTCTGGATACTGTTGAAGTTTCCTTAGTACTCCTTCTGTAGTCATAACCTATTGCCAAGGTGGAGAGACAGTGGAAAGGTAATCTATTGTTTGGATTAGGAGTTTTATAAGTTCACTTGCCTTAACCTGAGGTGGCTCTGCTGGGTCTATGTTGGCTGGTTCCTTCTGTCAATGATTGGTTGTCGTTGAGGACCCAAATGCAGAGGCAGGAAGGCAGAGGTGAGTTTTGTAAATTTAATGAAAGG
This sequence comes from Cyprinodon tularosa, assembly GCF_016077235.1. Taxonomy (NCBI): domain Eukaryota; kingdom Metazoa; phylum Chordata; class Actinopteri; order Cyprinodontiformes; family Cyprinodontidae; genus Cyprinodon; species Cyprinodon tularosa. The sequence goes on from NW_024037810.1 coordinate 152,312, forward strand.
TTCATAAACAACTGGCAGGCAGGAATCCAACAAATCAAACATGAAAAAAGGAAAACAAACCAGAACCATGGAGACTTCAGGGGAAAACAATCACGATGAGGTAAGACAGTAAGACGGAGTTAGACGAAGTTAGATGAGGAACCAGCACTGAGGAACTGCACAAGGAGAGCATTTATGGTTAACTGAACAAAGAGAGGACTAACGAGTAGAAGAGAGCAGTCTAAGGAGCTAGGGGAAAAGGAGACCAACACAAGAGGGTAACAGATAAAAACCTAAGAAGTGAAACGTAATCAGAAACAAAACAAAATAAGAATCAAACCAATAAAACTAGAAAACATGGAGCAAAGTTAAACTGAATACTCAAAAGAAAACCTAACAGAACCAAGAATGTTCTCACACTTTTATCCAGCATGGCTTAATCTTTTGAATGATTTTTATGATTCTGCTTTATTCACAATTTTATTTGTATTTCCCTAAATTTTAAAGCTGTATTCATTTTTGAATGGCATGAAGATGTTTAATTATGCATTGTTAACGAATCTCTTTCAATTAGCTTTTTTCCACATTGAAAATACCAGATATAATTACAATTACAGATAAAATGTACTGTATATTAATATACCGCAAGAACGCATTTAATTTGATCAACCCTGATCTATCCACATAAGCTTTTTTTAAATTGTATTTCAGTTTAAAGGCTTTGGTTTACATGATTGTAATTTGTGGTTCGGTAGTAATGGTTCTGCAACTTCAGAGGACCTCTTCTGGAAGCTGGATGCTCTACAAACATTCATTAAGGATCTACACTGGCCTGAAGAAGAGTTCGGCAAACACCTGGAAACCAGACTGAAGCTGATGTCTAGCGACATGATAGAGTCGTGTATAAAACGGTAACTATTATTCCAATATGGATTATTAAATCTGTTTGAAAAATGCTAAATACAAGTTTACAAAACTGTTATAACAATGTCTTCAATGGTGCATAGTCCCATTATTCAATTCCATTCAAAAACACTTTTAATAATCCCAAAGGGAAATTGAATGTCTTTTTTTTACTTACTGGTTTTTTTCCAACAAGTTGTTTCAGATTTTAGCTGTCTGTCTTGCACTGGTTCAGGAGAATTCTCTGACTGAAGACAGTCTGTTGGTGTTTAACAGTCTTCTGAAGACAATGCTTACATTTATCCATAACACTTAATTTTTATTAAAAAAATCCGTCTTTGTAATATAATCTCCAGAGGTTCTAGAGGAGATCCTAGAACTGGCTTTTTCCAGCAGATGGCACACATTTGTTTTTTATGTCAGCTCATTATGCTGTGTGCTGATATCCAATAAAGAAGGTCTAAAGATTATTCCCCAATTATTTGCGCAACACCTCATAAATTTCATAAATATATTGTTCAACAGGTGTAAAGAGCCATCTTATCTTTGCAATCTGTGTCTAAAAGTGTGGCCTTACATCACCATGCAGCTATCTGTAGCGAAGGCCTGCCCCCTGCTGGCCAAGTAGAATAAGAAGGCGTGCATTCGTACCATTTAAGTTACCAATGCTATATATAATGCCTATTATATTTAATGCCTATTAAAAGCCCTTGATGGATTGTTTTCTTAAAAAAAGCTACCAGCAACAAATCAAGCAACTTTTTCCTGTGTTGTTGGCGACTTTGTTGACTATGCATAGAGCACAGAGCACTTGCTTACCATGCTAGCAGCTAATATTGTTTGCATAATAAGCCAGCCCCTCCCTACTTTAAAACAGGGACTCTGACGCAGCAGCTGCAGCTTGCCAGCAGTCAGAGATCAGGGTGACTCTTGTCTGTTTCCCCATTAAACATGAGTCACACATGCACGAAGCTTCCACTGATTCCACCTTAAATAAAAATATGAATATGAATATAACATTCATCATATTTTTCGTTTAAATTGTTGCAACAAAAAAAGTTTCAGTGGACCTAGCTGTATATTTTTACATATTTCTTATGTGTAAAAAACGCAAAAACATACAATTTATCTATACTTTACATGCTCTTTGAGAGTTAAAAAACGGCTATCAAAACAGTAAGGACACCTGCTCTATATGACCTCATTTTATCATGATCAAAAGGTTCTGGTTGTTTTTGTATAGGCATGTAAAGTGACTATGCATCTGTAATGTCTCATGAGTTACCTTAAGAATTACTGCACCCCCCCCAGAACCCCACCTCACGCACCCATCCCCCCACCCGCCAACCACCCACCCCAAAAACCCCACATAGTTGTAATCTTTTTTGATGGCTTTGACATTTTTCAATTCTTCTTTTCTCTTAAGAACACGGGCAGCATTTGAGGCCAAGCTGCAGAGAAGCAGTCGAACCACAGATTTCCGAGTCCCCCAGTCGATCTGCACCATGTTTAATGTCATGGTGGATGCCAAGTCTCAGTCAGCCAAACTGTGTGTTGTGGACCTAAGTCAAGAGGTAAAGGGGAACTTTCCTCTTTCTTTTTGGTACACTTTACACATAATATGTGGCCCAATCTAAAGAACTGATGCTGATGTGGTCGCAGCGTATATGAAAGCAAGGGTGTAAATTTCTTTTTGCTCTGTTGTGTATGACATGCTTTCCTTTTAAGCTTTATTTGTAAATTCAAACTACATCATTTTCATCATTTTCTTTTGCCACCTTATTTTCTTTGTTTCATCCCTATCAACCTTTTGGAGTTTGTTAGACAATGGGTAAGTGTGACTAACATCCAAATTAAATTCCCAAGTCACGCAATCCTTCCTACACCCGGGCCCCCATTAATTCTCAAATGCATAATTAGTCATCAGTTTTCACTGTCTGTCATCCTTCACTTGAATTGTTTGGATTTCATTACCATATGTGTAGATGGTATTGAATATACATGGGATGAAAGTGAGAGATCTCATGTTTTGCACAATTTCCAGACTGATACTAATTACTGACAATGAATTTATTATTGCTAAATCATTCACTGTTTTGTGAGAAGAAAGAAACCATCTTACAGTATTTCTGCCACTCTCCACGAGAGGATATTCTTTTTGTGGAAATATTTTAAGTCCTTTACTGTTTTTTTATCGTGATTTATAAGTAACAACAGGTTACGTAATTCACTTTCTCCATTCATTTCATGAAATGCATTTGTTATCCTTTGATTTCTCCCTATTTATATTTTTCCTGTCATCGGCGTGAACTCACCCACAGTTTATATATCCAATGATTGCGAGTATGTAAATGAAAACTTTTCTCGATTATTGTGTCCTTTTTTAAAGGGGTCATAAAATACGACACAGAGTTTCCATTGTCATAGATGAATAACGATAGTTCAGTAGATGAAACGGACGTACAGAGAAGTTCAAACCCCATCAAAACCTCTTTTTTTAGCAAATCTCACAATTTTAAACTTCCACCATAAAACAGGCGAATTCAAACGAAGCACCGAGTTGACGTAAACTCGGGGATGTTGCCTTATTTGGTTGCCGCCCGTCCTCAGTCGGAGGAGGGAGGCTGGGGGTAACAGAAGTAAGAGACATCCCAAGTCTCCCAGAAGTTCCGGGAGGTATTTTTGAATTCTCCCCAGACAGTTGTTTTATACGGAGCCCCTTTGATGACATGGTCAAAAAAATTTTTTATTGTGGCCACGAAGTAGTATTTTGTGGCCACGCAATAAGTATAATGAAATACTTTTTAATAATATTAATATCATTCCTGGACAACTGGGTAAGCAAATCGATTTGCTTACCCAGTCGGTCTCCGCCAGTCACGTGACATTTGTTGCTAAGATGCCATTTTAGGTGGAAAAGGCGTAGTGTAAACAACCGCAGCCTAGCTAAACGAAGGACTAAAGGCCCGTTTACATAGCAGCCTGTCCAAGATAAGTCATTACAGTTAACATAAGCCTGAAAACAGGGGCGGATTTATTGATATTATTAATAAGTATTTCGTGCGCACGTTAAAGTTATTGCATGGCCGCGAAATACTACTTCGTGGCCACAATTAAAATTTTTTTTTGACCATGTCATCAGAGGGGCTTTGTAGTTTTAGGTTTGAAAAGTAGGATATGTCCGGGAAAAGGAGGACTTCCGGTCCCCCTACCATATAAACAATTTCAATGTTTCAGTGAGTGAGTGCTTGTTGCTATGATGCGTCTTTGCTCAGCAGCTTGGCTCGTTGTAAACAAACCAATCAGCACACAGCTCATCTAAATATTCATGAGCATACCATAAAAGGAAGAAAACCTGTTGTTTCATTATACAGCTCTTAATCAGGCTGCATTATTGCTTATAGAACAGCAAATATTCCATTTTCAGCCCAACCAATGTTACACACCCTATTAGAGACCTGAAGGACCAGATACCCGATAGAATCATTCTATGACCCCTTTATGCTGATGAAGGTTCTCAGTCATCCAGGTCATAGTCATTCCGTAAAAATTCAAAAAATATCCACTGGGTACCTTCATCAGCATATTGCACTCCATTTTGGGAAAGACACCCTCGGAATAACGCGTGAGTACGAGAAATTGCTTAGGAAACTTGCAGATTATAGGAATCATCTACGTTTCAATTTAAGATGTAGACAGCAAGGTCTCATTCCCAACAGTCTAAGACTGAAGTCTACTATCAAAGGACACAGGGCAGAAGAGATTCTTAGGAATGCGCACAAAAAGCTGCTTAGTGAGAGGATTAGACAGACTCACTTCACAATTGAAGCTATCTCGCACAAAATAGATCAGACAAGGCAGAAGCTATCCAAACTTCTCCCCGAAACCTTGTTTGAAGAAGTTGCCATTTTGGTCAATAAAGTCAAGCTTTCACAACATCATAAAACAAAAGAAAGACAAAAAGCCAAATTCAAAAGATTACAACAGAAAGCAGCATTTAAACAAGAGAGCAACATGACTCAGGAGGATAACATCAAGGTTGAAGACAAGTGGGTAAAAAACCTATCTAGCAGACCACTGACAAAACCAGAGATGGATGTACTGAGTAAAGGCCTGAATTTTGCCATTGCTCCACAAGAAGTACCCATTGTGGAACTGATCACGACCACTGAATCGGCCATCAGGAACAACAACCTGGCTGAAACGGAGGCAGAGCAACTCAGAATGAAGGTAACAGCCACCCTGTCCAGCGCCAAACCACCTCCTTCCAACCTCACACCCCAGGAAATGAAAGCCATAACATCCCTGAGCCAGGACCAAAGCATCACCATATTACCAGCAGACAAAGGAAGATGCACCGTAGTCCTCAACACCTCAGACTACCAAGACAAAATTATCATTCTACTGAAGGACACTGATACGTATGAATCCTTGAAAAGAGATCCAACCAGCGGCTACAAAAAGAAAATAATAGACTATCTCAAACAACTTGAAAAAGACAAGGTAATTAACAGCACAGCCTATTTCAGATTATATCCAGGGGAGGAAATTCCATGCTTATATGGACTTCCAAAAATTCACAAAGAAGGGGCACCACTCAGGCCCATTGTCAGCAGCATTAACTCAGTAACATACAACATTGCTAAACAGCTTACTAATATCTTAGCTCCCTTGGTGGGGAACACACCACATCACATAGAAAACTCCAAAGACTTTGCCAACAAAGCCAAACATTTAAGGATGGCTCCAGGAGAAACCCTGGTATCGTTTGATGTTACTTCACTTTTCACATGCATACCTATAACAGAGGCAGTGAAAACAGTCAGGACACGTCTTGAACAAGATAGTGATTTAAACAACAGGACTAATTTCACTCCGGACCAGATCTGCACACTACTGGGCCTTTGTCTTTCCACAACCTATTTCAAATTCAGAGGTAATTTTTACAGACAGAAACATGGCTGCGCAATGGGATCTCCAGTATCACCAATTGTAGCAAATCTTTACATGGAAGAAATGGAAAAGAGAGCTTTAGACACTTTCAATGGAATACCACCAAGCCACTGGTTTAGATACGTGGATGACACTTTCGTCAAAATCCAGCTAGAGGAAGTGGAAGCTTTCACCAAACACATCAACTCTGTTGACCGCAACATCAAATTCACCAGAGAGGATGCCAAGGACAACAAACTACCCTTTCTGGACTGCCTGGTGAGCATGGAAGGAGATGGAAGCCTAAACATTGAAGTTTATAGGAAACCTACTCACACAGACCAGTATCTTCTTTTTGACTCACACCACCCACTGGAACACAAACTCTCAGTCATCAGAACCTTACAACACCGGGCAGAACATGTCCCCACTAAAACAGATGGGAAGCAAAAAGAACAGAAACACATCAAAGATGCTCTCCGAAACTGTGGATATCCAAACTGGGCTTTTATCAAATCAGCAAGGAAATCCAAAAGACACGCAACAGAAGACAGCGATGGGAAAATTAAACGCAAAAACATCACAATCCCTTATGTTGCTGGAGTGTCTGAAAAGCTCAAGAGGATTTTCTCCAAACACAAGATCCCAGTACATTTCCAGCCAAACCAAACCCTTAAACAGAGGCTAGTGCATCCGAAAGATAAAACCCCCAGACCTAATCTGAGCGGAGTGGTATATGCTGTTCAGTGCAGTGAGGAATGCTCTGATCTTTATATTGGAGAAACCAAACAACCTCTCCACAGACGCATGGCCCAACACAGAAGAGCGGCCACCTCTGGACAAGACTCCGCAGTACACCTACACCTTGTGGACAAAGGACATTCTTTTGAGGACCAGAATGTCCATATTCTGGATAAAGAAAATAGGTGGTTTGAGAGGGGCGTGAAGGAAGCCATCTATGTTAAGAGAGAAAAACCAACTTTAAACAGAGGTGGTGGATTCCAGCTTCCAAAAACATACAATTCAATCATAGACATGATCCCTTCCAGATATCACCAAACCCCCCACCCCATCACAGAGGAACGAGGGACCTACCCGCTCCACCCGGTGAACAATACCTCCTTAACGACCGACCCTTAACAATCATAGACAGGTTTCAGGTATTACAGGAGACAATCCCCCCCTTAATGACAATCCCCCCTTTAACGACCGACCCCTAGAATCATAGACAGGTTCAGGTATTACAGGCTAACGATGGAACTAACGACTCATTCATCGGTTTCTATTGCATGTTTCCAAGCGATACAAGGCTTTGTCCATATAAGACTCAAACTCACTGCGGATCCAGACATTTGAATTGAGAAAGCTTCCTGGAGAGGTGGCGAAACGTCTTCAAATCTTGAAAACCAAGTCCAGTGGATATTTTGAATTTTTACGGTATGACCCCTTTAATTTTTACAAAATTTTATTCAGAAATAATATTATATGAAGAAGGGGCTCAGAATAGACAACACACAGATAAGCAAGATAACAGCATTGGGAAAATGCAACTGCTTACTTTGAGAGTCTTAAGAGTCAAAGCATGATGCTGCCAACCCCATGCTTCACATTAGGGAAGGGATCATTCTTCTTCCTCCAAACACAGTTAGTGGAATTATGACCAAAAATTTTTATCTTGGTCTCATCTGACTTTCTCAAATGACTTCTCTGGATCATCCTAATGGTCATTGGCAAACTTAAGATGAGCCTTGACATGCATTGGTTTAACGGGAACCTTCCGTGCCATACAGGATTTTGAAACCATGAGTATTACCAACAGTAACCTTGGAAACGTTGGTCCCAGGTTCTCCCTTATAGTTCTGGGTTGATTTCTCACCTTTCGTAGGACCCCACGAGGTGATATTTTCCATGGAGCCCCAGTCCGAAGGATATGATTGCTCCAACAGTGGACATTTTTTCACTCAGCTGCTTGTCAATTTCCCCACAGCCCTTTCCAGCCAGGTGGAGGTGTACCATTTTGTCTCTAGTCTCTTTGGACAGCTCTTTGGTCTTGGTCATAGTAGTTGAATTCTTACTTATTGTATGGGGTGGACAGGTGTCTTTAAGCAGCCAATGACCTCAAAAGGGTGCAGATTATTTCTTTCGCAGTGGACATGCCCTAAGAAGACGGCTCCATGATTTCAAAATGGGAGAACTTGCAAAATAGCAGGGCGATCAAATACTTATTTTCCTCACTGTAAATTCCTTTCTAGATCACGTTTTTGTTGTTCCTTCCCTCCATTGTACCTTTATTTGTAAAGTAATCTTCCAAGAAAGAAATCTTAATCGTGCATCATTCAAAGTGTTATAACTGGATCTGGATGTAGAAGGTAAAACAGAGGATTTAAGATGGATGATGGATGGTTGATTGGTGGTTCATCAGTGGATGTATGGATGGATGAACAGATAGATGGATGGATGGTTAGATTGATGCATCGATGATGGATGGTTTGATAAATGGATGGATGATTGATCAATGGTTCATGGATGGATGAAGGATGGATGAACAAAGGATGGATAGATGGAGGAGTGGACGGATGGATGGACGGGTGGACGATTGATATTTGATGGCTGGATGGATGTCAGATGGATGGATGAATAGAAGGTCTGATGAATTGATGGATGGGTGGATTATGGATGATGGATGGATGAATGATTGATGGATGGATGATGGATGGATGAATGATTGATGGATGGATGATGGATGCTGGATTTGATGATGATAGATGGATAGGGGGATGGTGGTGGACAAGATGGATGGATGGATGGATGGATGGATGGATGGATGGATGGATGAATAGAAGATTTGATGAATTGATGGATGGGTGGATTATGGATGATGGATGGATGAATGATTGATGGATGGATGATGGATGCTGGATTTGATGATGATAGATGGATAGGGGGATGGTGGTGGACAAGATGGATGGATGGATGGATGGATGGATGGATTTAGAAACATGGAAAGTTGTCTATTTTTCCTTTGTATGTTAATAAAAAATCTAATACTTTGTCTTTTTCTATAGAGACAATACCACTCCCAGATTGACCATCTGATTGAGGAGACAGTGAAGGAGATGATTACTATTTTAGTTGCAAAGGTAACGAACTTCCAGATATACACTATATTGCCAAAAGTATTTGCTCACCCATCCAAATTATTGGAATCAGGTGTTCCAATCACTTCCATGGCCACAGGTGTATAAATTCAAGCACCTAGGCATGCAGACTGTTTTTACAAACATTTGTGAAAGAATGGGTCGCTCTCAGGAGCTCAGTGAATTCCAGCGTGGAACTGTGATAGGATGCCACCTGTGCAACAAATCCAGTCGTGAAATTTCCTCGCTCCTAAATATTCCACAGTCAACTGTCAGCTGTATTATAAGAAAATGGAAGTGTTTGGGAACGACAGCAACTCAGCCACGAAGTGGTAGGCCACGTAAACTGACGGAGCGGGGTCAGCGGATGCTGACGCGCATAGTGCGAAGAGGTCGCCAACTTTCTGCAGAGTCAATCACTACAGACCTCCAAACTTCATGTGGCCTTCAGATTAGCTCAAGAACAGTGCGCAGAGAGCTTCATGGAATGGGTTTCCATGGTCGAGCAGCTGCATCCAAGCCATACATCACCAAGTGCAATGCAAAGCGTCGGATGCGGTGGTGTAAAGCACGCCGCCACTGGACTCTAGAGCAGTGGAGACGCGTTCTCTGGAGTGACGAATCGCGCTTCTCCATCTGGCAATCTGATGGACGGGTCTGGGTTTGGCGGTTGCCAGGAGAACGGTACTTGTCTGACTGCATTGTGCCAAGTGTAAAGTTTGGTGGAGGGGGGATTATGGTGTGGGGTTGTTTTTCAGGAGCTGGGCTTGGCCCCTTAGTTCCAGTGAAAGGAACTCTGAATGCTTCAGCATACCAAGACATTTTGGACAATTCCATGCTCCCAACTTTGTGGGAACAGTTTGGAGCTGGCCCCTTCCTCTTCCAACATGACTGTGCACCAGTGCACAAAGCAAGGTCCATAAAGACATGGATGACAGAGTCTGGTGTGGATGAACTTGACTGGCCTGCACAGAGTCCTGACCTTTGGGATGAATTAGAGCGGAGACTGAGAGCCAGGCCTTCTCGTCCAACATCAGTGTGCGACCTCACAAATGCGCTTCTGGAAGAATGGTCAAAAATTCCCATAAACACACTCCTAAACCTTGTGGACAGCCTTCCCAGAAGAGTTGAAGCTGTTCTAGCTGCAAAGGGTGGACCGACGTCATATTGAACCCTATGGATTAGGAACGGGATGTCACTTAAGCTCATATGTGAGTCAAGGCAGGTGAGCAAATACTTTTGGCAATATAGTGTACTTTTACACCCAAATGTAATGAAGGGGAAAGGGACACTGTTGAGGTTTTTGGCCCGCCTTCCTTTTTTGGCCCAGAGTAAATAATAGCTTCCTTAATTGAGTGTGTGTCTAGTGCTAGTTCAGTTTCTGAGAGCACAATCAAACCTCTGATATCAGGTTAGGGCACATTCCACTGCTCTTTAGGACCACATCATCAGGGTACAGCTGCAAGGATCTGGAGTTCCTTAAAATCTATCAAGATCTGAATCCCCTAGAAAGCTGATAATCAATCAATGAAGGTGAATCCCTTTAAAGAAGAGAAACATATTAGATGAGAGATCATGTACAGAAAAATGTATTCAGTGAAAATGTTCCATTCATTCAGATATAAGATGTGTTATTTGAGCGTTCCCTTGATGTTTTAAGCAGTGCATATACTTAGATAAAATAAGAAAAGAAAATAAGTAAACCAGCCTGATGGAGCTCCTGAAGTAAAATTTCGATGAGCAACATGTTGAGGCGGTAATCGTTTAAATCAGGTGTTTTCTGTAACTTCCAGGATTGGTTCAATGTTCATGAGCAAGGTACTTTATTTTGTCTGAAACTGTTTTTCTTTAGAATTATTATCTTAAAACAAGAATTCTAATTTGATATTTTATTTTATGATAGTATAATTTGGTCAATTTTTTATTTATTGTTACTTTTTTCAATTTTCTGTTATTTAAATTACTGGTACGAATTTATAATTTCCTTTAATAGGAGGATATGTAAACCTTCACAATAACTGTAAATTGAAAAAGTATAAAGAAATCTAGTATTTATTGTCAGGGTTTGGTTGAGGTTTTAGGACCCAAATGTAGAGGCTGAGTTCTTGCAGTTTTTAATGAATCATCATAGGTAACAGAGGCAGGAATCCAAAATCCAACATAAAATGTAAAACTTAACCAGAGCCATGGAGACATCAGGGGAAAGGAGCAAATGGAGTCAGGAAAAGGAGAGGAGAGACAAGGGGAGACGGACTAGGTAAGAGGAAGGACTAACTGAGCTAAGGAAAAGGAAACCAACACAAGAGGGAAACACAGAAAAGCCTAAGAACTCAAATATATCCAGAAAACTACGGAAGAGGATTAGGGCCACTGAAAAAAAAAAAAGTTAAATGATTTTTAAATTTATTTCAGTTTAACATAGGAAAAAAGTCAGAATTCTGACTTTAATCTCAGAATTCTGACTTTAATCTCAGAATTCTGACTTTTCCCCATACTATACTGAAATAAAATTAAAAAAATCTGTTAACTTTTTTTTTTTAGTGGCCCTAATCCTCTTCCGTAGAAAACACAGCAAAATTGGAATGAAAATAAATAAAACTAGAAAACTAAAAAGCTTTTAAGATGCAAACAAATTTTTGAATTAAAAGTACTATTTACTTATTTTACATGCAGAAAATGTTTAGCATTATGGACTTTTAAGTGGTGTTTTGTGTCCTTTTTTGACATGTTTCTTCTTTTGCTTTCAGTTTGTGGTTATTCTAGAGAGTGTGTTATCTAAACTCTCCAGATATGACGAAGGAACCCTCTTCTCTTCCTTCCTTTCTTTCACAGTAAGTAGAATATCCCCTCTCCTTTCACTCTGATACTTTCTGAAAACAACATCTCCATATGTAATCCTCACAAACCTCTTGGTAAAAGGATCTTATTGGATCTTATTCCATCTTCTTTATTAACTAAACATTTTTAATTTTGATGATTTCAAGCGGTTTCAGAATTCAGAGCCATCTTTGTTACTCAGGTAGTACAGTTTGACCTTTTATGAAGGCTCTCTCTCAACATGAAATAGCTTAACACCTCAGCTGGATATCTTTCATGTCATAAAGGAAAAAAATATTGAATTAGTGAGTGCACGTTTGCAGCTTAATGCACCACAAGTCATGGATGCTAGTTCACTTCAGCAAATCACTCCATATAGTCTTGCAATTGTAGTCGTTGCTCTTTAAAGTGGATTCACAGTTGGTGTGATGATCTTACCCAATTTCCTTTCTTTCCTTCAAAGGTAAAAGCTGCTTCAAAGTATGTGGACGTACCAGTAAGTATCAAAACCTTTCCTTCCTTAGTATCTTGTTCAGAGAAAACCCACCTAACACTAGGAGTATCATGAAGCAGGACAGAAGGACCCAGTATTCAAGGCAAGACAGACAGTGGGATCATTCAAAGCCTTTATGTAAAGCTGTATTAGTAGCTAGGGTGGGTCGCCGGCCATCACTGGAAACACTGGTTTGAGACAGATTATTGACCATGATAATCTGATGGAGGATAATTATCCATTTAAGTCACTAACCTGATTTAACAGTTCAGTCCATCCCCATAGAATGAGGTGGGATCCAGTTGGTGAGCTGCCAAGGAGATGCAGCAGGCGCCGCCCAGAGTGTCCCAAATGCTGCACTGGAAAAACAATCTAGAAATAAGTTAAAATTTCCTAAATTAAGTGTATTTACCCTTAATTTGAGTAGGTAAGTTAGATAGTTTGCCAATAGGATGAGTATTTTTGCACTTAAAATAAGATAATTAGATGATATACACTTGAAATTAGACAATGCAATTGTGTTTTCTTATTTTAAGTGTAAATTGTCTTGTTCCATTGACAAAATCTCTCTTTTACCTCCTCAATCTAAGAACAAATGCACTGATTTTAAGATAAAATGACTTATGTAGATTTGGATTTTTTCCAGTGTGCAGCCCTGGGGAACAAGCAGCAGTCCAAGCCAGGTCAAGGAAACAGATCAGAAGTGGAGGGCTCAGAGTCCACAGACAGTTCAGGCAGAACATTTAGATGGGAACAGGCAGGCCCAGTAGTTGAGAGGCAGACGGGACAGGATATCAGGAACATGATGGAACTCTAAACAAACGCTCTCTCCACGGAGACCCGACAGGGACAGGGCACGCTTAGTGGAGACCGGTCGGGATCAGGAAATCAGAAACACTACGGAACGCTAAAAACCCTCTCTCCACCGGTCTCCATAATATGGCTGCGACGGTTTGGACTGAGCCATATAAAGTGAAGCAGCAGCACATGGATTAGATAAGCAATAATGAACAACTGGGCAGAGTTAGATAGGTGAATGGAGTGAGCAATTAGGCCAGTCATCAGTGCCGAGATCATGAAAAAGAGAACAGAATATATTTAAAAAGCAGTGGAAAATATCTAATGGACTCATGAATAAAGTGACTTTCAGATCTATTCATTATTAAGATAATAGCATGTTTTTACAGACCAAGAGCCACCGGATTAAAACGCAGTGAGTAATAAGAATAAAATAGAAAAGAACATAACAGAAATAATAGAATAAAATGGAATAAAATCATATAACAGAATACAATAGAATACAATATAATAGAATACACATGTAAAATCCAGAATAGTCACAGAAATAATTTGAATCTGGTAAAAGTGAAAATTAATAGAAAAAAAAAATAAAAATGAACAAATATCATGAAGAAATGGTGACTCTCTCACTTTAAAAGCCATTTAGATAATATAATGAAGAAAATGTAACTTTTAATTGGTTTCTTTTCCCTTTAAGATGGAATTGCTGCTTGTTACCACAGCGTTTCTATCAGTCCTAGCTTTTGGAGACTTGGTTTCTGACAGCTTCAACTCCAAGTCTTCAAAACACAGACTGTTAATTATACTTCTCTGAGATTTATAACCACTTGTGGAGCCCTAACCCCCGACTCACACCGACTCCGGTCTTACCGTTGCGGTGCGGTGGGTGCGGCGCCGCAGTGATTCCAAGTCATTAAAAAGACGTAAACCTCTCTCTCTGGCTGCTGAGCTGTCCGGCTGCGGTTACCGAGACACTCCGGCGCTGCAGAAAATTCAGCAAGAAAGCTATCCTTGCGGCGTGCCGGAGCCCTCCGCAACAAGCTCTCACAAATATCCTTATTTGGGCCGTGTTATCGCGTGAAGTTACGTGAACTCAAGTGAACTTCTGTTCTCGCGAGTTAAATCTCCGGACCTGTTGCCGGAGCCGCAGAGCCGCACCGCACCGTAGTCAAAATGGCGGTGTGAGAGGGGGTGTGCAGGAGTTGCGGTCTCCGTCGGCTCGGTAACCGCACCGGAGCCAGTGTGAGCAAGGGGTTAGACACCATTGCGAACTGTAATCTTCAGTGGGTAGACCTTCTTTATCCACCATGAGGCTACGAAAATGGTGCGTTTTTATCTAGAAGGCCATGCTGAGGCTATTGCACTTCTACGTCTGTAATATATACACACAGAGAAGTGGGACATTTGACTTTTTGCATTCAGAGGATCATTTATTGCTCTCCTCATCCTTTTCCGTTAACCTGTTGAACCACTTTTCAAAACAAAGCAAATGAAAGCCAGATTATACAAACTAGATCTTAACAAGCCATAAAACCAGTGGTGGCTGGTGTAGTTTTCTCCAAGGGGGCTATAAATTCAAAGTAGACATATACCAAAAACCAATCAATCATTAATGAGTTATCACACCTGTATATTTATATTAATGCTGACAATAAAAAGCATAAAAACACTCTATAAAAACTAAACATAATTTCATGTACAGGTTTACTTTTTGTACATAATGCTGCCCTCCTCAGGCTTTGTGAAGGTAAATCTGTTTTTTTTATGGTCCAATATGGTGTCACAGACCTAAAACAATGACCAGAATGTACCATTTTGATAATGCTATTAGTCGGCTTTATATATTTCTTTATATATCAAACTATTCATTTTCTGAGAATGTGTTTATTTACAAGCAACTATGCAAATTAACAAACATCTAGAAAAAGTACACTATATTATTTTCCGTATGACTTCCATATTGTTTATTCTTATTTGCCTTCTCTAAAAAGTGCTTTAAATCAGTCCTACCTGTCTTGATCCTTGCTGGGTCAGTTCCTGAGGCAGACAGTCAAGGCAGCAGGATAAAGCCTTAGCCTCACTCCATACAGTTAGCCAAGCCTTGCAGCTAAACCAGGTCCTGGAAAAAGACAGAGTAAACCTTCTCCATCTGCCTGTTGGACTGCTGATTAATTTTGATATTCAGCTGATGAGGTCCAAACAGTTTCATTTCCCGTCGTCTTGATAAGTTGGCTTCCCTTCCGCGACTCAGCCTGTCAGTCACTAGCACAACAACTGTGACAACACTTCCTGTCACCTCGTCTCTAGTGTCCCCTGAGTTCTCCTGTACTTCTGTATTGCAGAAGAACTACTGTACATGTACAACTTTTAACGAGAGTCAATTGGTAAACATTTTTGCGACCTAGGGCGGAAATAAATTAGCCTGACGTAGTCCTATTCAATTCTAGTCAGAATGAGTCTGATGCTGCTCCATAGAGCTGTGATTATGGGGCGTGTTTCGAACGAACCAGGAAAAAAAATGCCTCTGCACTCAATTGGATAGACCTACAACTAATAAGAGCAACGGAGTGCGTGACGTATGTTAAGCGACGCATAGTTGTTGTCAACAAAAATCAAAGCATGCAGTTGCACGCCTAGAATAAGAAGATGAGCCTTGATCGCGTTTCTCTGTTCCTCTTTTAAAATTAATTTGCTGTCGATATCTTCTAGAACAGACCTAATAGCAGAATCTACTCACCTCAACTCTCCAGCGGCAGCCATTGTTGTTGTCACCCAAGCGCGCTTTGGTGACGTGGTTGATTACGTTACTGTTGATCATCTGTCCATCATCGTATAAAGCCCGCCCTGACAATTTGATTGGATCGCCAGAGAGTGGGCTATCATACTCGCGCTACTATGGAGCAGAGCCAGATCGAACTTCCCGACCTCAAACCTTGTGGGCGGGACTACGTTCGGAATGGCACCCAGGCTAGAAATAAATTGCCAATCTGACGGAAAATTAAATGAAGCTTTACTCTTGCTTAAAGATTAAATATTTATCTTGCATATTTGAATAAAATATATCAATGTGTTTCAAAATATTTTCATTTTATATTTAATTTAATTAAATGTTTCTTTTTTATAAGTCATTGGGCAGATGGGATAGCACCCTAGGGTCCTCTATTTGCCTGGTGGGGAGTGGCGGCCTAGTGGTTAGAACATTAGCTCTGTTATGAGTTTGCCAGACGCTTATGAATTGTTAAATAACTAGAACTGGATTTATAGTTAATGTTTTGAGTCTGGCTGTTAAAAATTCAGTTGTCTTTCACCAATTTAGTAACTTAGACTATGGCTATCAGCAACGCTATTAATCACCAACCAAATACACTCACCGGCCACTTTATTAGGTACCCCATGCTAGTAACGGGTTGGACCCCCTTTTGCCTTCAGAACTGCCTCAATTCTTGGTGGCATAGATTCAACAAGGTGCTGGAAGCATTCCTCAGGGAGTTTGGTCCATATTGACATGATGGCATCACACAGTTGCCGCAGATTTGTTGGCTGGACATCCATGATGCGAATCTCCCGTTCCACCACATCCCAAAAATGCTCTATTGGATTGAGATCTGGTGACTGTGGAGGCCATTTGAGTACAGTGAACTCATTGTCATGTTCAAGAAACCAGTCTGAGATGATTCCAGCTTTATGACATGGCGCATTATCCTGCTGAAAGTAGCCATCAGAAGTTGGGTACATTGTGGTCATAAAGGGATGGACATGGTCAGCAACAATACTCAGGTAGGCTGTGGCGTTGCAACGATGCTCAATTGGTACCAAGGGGCCCAAAGAGTGCCAAGAAAATATTCCCCACACCATGACACCACCACCACCTGCCTGAACCGTTGATACAAGGCAGGATGGATCCATGCTTTCATGCTGTAGACGCCAAATTCTGACCCTACCATCCGAATGTCGCAGCAGAAATCGAGACTCATCAGACCAGGCAACGTTTTTCCAATCTTCTATTGTCCAATTTCCATGAGCTTGTGCAAATTGTAGCCTCAGATTCCTGTTCTTAGCTGAAAGGAGTGGCACCCGGTGTGGTCTTCTGCTGCTGTAGCCCATCTGCCTCAAAGTTCCACGTACTGTGCGTTCAGAGATGCTCTTCTGCCCACCTTGGTTGTAACGGGTGGTTATTTGAGTCACTGTTGCCCTTCTATCAGCTCCAACCAGTCTGGCCATTCTCCTCTGACCTCTGGCATCAACAAGGCATTTCCGCCCACAGAACTGCCGCTCACTGGATGTTTTTTCTTTTTCGGACCATTCTCTGTAAACCCTAGAGATGGTTGTGCGTGAAAATCCCAGTAGATCAGCAGTTTCTGAAATACTCAGACCAGCCCTTCTGGCACCAACAATCATGCCACGTTCAAAGTCACTCAAATCACCTTTCTTCCCCACACTGATGCTCGCTTTGAACTGCAGGAGATTGTCTTGACCATGTCTACATGCCTAAATGCACTGAGTTTTTTTTTTTTTACTCTTAATTACTGTCTTAGAGGAAATTCAAGATAGTATGCAGGGGTTAAAAAGAAGCATTGTATTTTTCTGTTAATTTTCTAATCACACATTTAGCTAGTAAGTTCTTTAAAAATAGGTTTCAGTGGTAATCTGGACAGACCTTCAGAAAAACTGAAGATATGATTCATCTATTGATAAACAGCACTATGTTGTTGTTTGTGTGTGTTTTATTTCTTGAGAATCTGTAAATATTGACCATGTCTTTACAGAGAGAGTCCAGATGGCAGCTGTGTCATATTTCTTTGTCAAATGTTTGCACGTTTCCTCTTCAAATGACAATTCATTTGCATGTGGCCAGACACATCACAAGTCAGTGTTGAGCAACACATGCCTCTTTTTCTGTCAGGTTGGCACTGAACATTTGTACATTTGCCTGTGTTCACATCAGATTTCTATTCACTGCCAACACTTCGGCCATGGCAAAAAATTTTAAATAAATGCCTTGCAAATAGGCGCAGTGTATGCTAGCAGAGGTTCACAGTCTCTGGCTTTGCATGGAATTTGTGTTAAGATTGTATTTGTAATGTATGAACGGGAGTTTTAATGACAGAAACAGCTCTTTATATAGATCTGCACAGGTTTTTCTAAGAGCTGCATCTATAAGGATTGGCTGTAGTGTAATTCAATTAAATTCAGTTTATTTATATAGTAACAATTTACGACATGTCATCTCAAGGCACTTTACAATTCAACCAGATCATCCAGTCAGATTGATTCAAAGTTTTCTATCTAAGGAAAAGCAGTTGATTGCATCGACTCATTGACTCTTCAGCAATCCCTCACACTAAGCATGCTTGTAGCGAAAGTGGAGAGGAAAAACTGAGGTTTAACAAGAAGAAACCTCCAGCAGAACCAGACTCAGTATATATATATAGATAGATGAGTCTATCTATCTATCTATCTATCTATCTATCTATCTATCTATCTATCTATCTATATATATATATATATATATATATATATATATATATATATATATATATATATATATATATATATATATATATATATATATATATATATATATATATATATATTTATATATATATATATATATATATATATATTAGGGATGCACGATATAATCGGCCCCCTATCGGTATCGGCCTTAAAACTGAATATCGGACATCGGCCCCCCCACCGATATTTAACCTGATATTTGATCAGCTTCTGAGTTTCTAAAGTCTAAAAAAAAATATATATATATATATACTTCTTCTTCTTCTTCTTCCTCAAAAACTTCTTTTTTACAGACTTAAAAACTTCTAAAGACGAGGGAAAAAATATTGATCCATTAAAATATCCCAATATCTTCATATGCTGATATATTGCCATTTAAAAACACCATATCAATCTCTTTTACTAATGAAATATTGCTATATGTCATCGTTATGCTACGAAATCCCCCGAAAATTCACCAAATTTTGCCATATTTTTATATGTTGATATATTGACGCGGTATCGATCTATTTTACTAACAAAATCTCACAAGAATTTGCAAAATATCACGAGAGTTTGTAACAGAACGATGAAATTTCACCAGATTTTGAAAGTAAAATAGATCGATACCGCGTTTTTAAAAATCTATTTGATATCAGCATATGAAAATATATTTGAGTATATTATTCGTCATTATTATTAGTGTCAGAAATGGATAACAAAACTGCTATTTTCAATGACTACTTATTTTTGTCCAGCTTTAACATCGGTATCGATATCGGTTATCAGCTACATGAGTTTTAAAATATCGGCATATCGGATATCAGCCAAAATCCCAATATCGTGCATCCCTACTATATATAGCTGTTTAGTGTACAAATTCACCTTTTCTTATGGGGGAGGAGCCAAAGTCATAATTCTTAACCAAAAAATTTGACTTGTTTTTAAACTGTTAACCAGTAGGAAATATATAAATATAACTATACCATTCTGTGAAATATAATTAATTAGATATATATAATTGAAAATCGAACATACATTTAAAATGTACTATCATTATTTTTCTCTCCTTTGATTTGCTGTTTTGCAGAAGCCAGGGATGGATGTCGCCGACAGCTATGTTACATTTATCCGTCATTCCCAGGACATGCTCAGAGAGAAGGTCAACGAGGAGATTTACGTCGAGAGACTGTTTGATGTAAGTAAGCTGTAGCATCTTCTTTTCTATAAATGATACATATTAGTTACCCACGCACACACTTAAGGAAGAGGATCTTTCTTTTCCAAGTGGATCATATAAAAATGTGGTTCTTCTAATTGTCAATCATTCTGGTGATATGTAAGCAAAAGCAGTCTGCATGCCTAGACGCCTTTTTTCTATAGCTGTGGCCATAGAAGCGATTGGAACACCCGACTCCAATGATTCTGTTGGAGAGCGCTCCACGCAAAGCATTCCTGGATATATCTGCCTCTTCCGACGCTTCTCTTTTGTTCTCATAAACCTTGTAAAATCCTATTCCCTTACCACCCTTGGCCATTTTCAAAGAACCACATTGAGAAAGGTGAGCTTCAATGGCTGTCTGAAACCCTAGCTCACCATAGATATATGCCTGAATATGCGCATGCACAGAAAAAGACAGCTAACGGGACAAGCACGTAAGAAGGCCTTGCTAACATTTGGAAAAGGGCGGGTCGCTCTCAGGAGCTCAGTGATTGAATGCCACCCGAGCAACATGTCTAGAAGTGACATTTCCTCTATCTTTAATATTCCATAGTCAGCTGTATTATTAGAAAAACCAAAGTGTTTGGGAATGAAGGCAGCTCAGCCATGGAATGGAAGGCCAAAAACTGATGGAGCAGGGGGCAGGGAATGCTGAAGCACAGACGAGAAATAGGTTGCTAATTTTCTGCAGAATCTACACACATCCAAACTTCATGTGGATGGATGTGGATGGATGGATGGATGGATGGATGGATGGATGGATGGATGGATGGATGGATGATTGATGGATGGATGATGGATGGATGGATGGATGGATGGATGTGGATGGATGGATGGATGTGGATGGATGGATGGATGATGGATGTGGATGGATGGATGGATGGATGAG